>NW_007232373.1:151561-187656 GCF_000164805.1 Carlito syrichta
AAGAAAAATGACAAATCAATATAGGTTAAGGATTAATATCTTTATATCAAAAGAAGTTTTTTTAAATCAATAGGAAAAATGCCTCCCTACACACATGCGCACACATTAAAAAAATAGGCAAAGTATCCAAGTCAGCTGTAACAAAAGAAGAGATAAAGGTGACCAGTGTTTTTAAATATGGTTCAGTCTCAGCATCTAAGGTTACTTGGTTGGGAACATGTTTACCTTTATTATAATATATGACCTTCTATTATTTAAAAAGTAAACCTACCAGTGATCTATAAAACAAGATATCAAATAAACAACAACGAAAAGTTGAAAGATCAGAAATCATTTAGTTGGATTAAGAAAAATATGTCAGGAGCACACCTCATCAGCAAGGATACCTACATAATGAACATTTGTATACCTAACCCTAAATTGTACCCCACATCTTTAAAATAAAAAAAGAAGAAAAAGAAAAATATGTGAGAAATCTTAGGCACAAATTACTATAATTTAAAGTTAATTGTGTCTCTGAGGCCCCTAGTAAGTATCCAAAAATAGAAATAAGTTTTGATATAATATGTTTATTACTGTGTGAAAAAAGGAACTTTACCTAAGACCTTACACTACTCAGTAAATACAGCCATTATTCCCCCGATTGCTTAGACCAAAAAATCTAACAATTATCTTTAATCCCTTTCTTTGTGCTTTGATCCAACCATTAACAATTTATATCTCCTTTACCCAAAATATATCTTGAATCTTACCACACCTGCATCCAAGCTGCCTGAATTCCTACAGCAACCTCTTGATAAAAGTATCCATTTTCACTCTTGTCTCCTTTGATCTAAGCTGCACACAGCAGTTCTTTCTAGAAGAGTTCATAGCCGGTCTCGGTGGCTCAGCCTGTAATCCCACGCCTTTGGGAGGCTGAGGTGAGTGGATTGCCTGAGCCCGCGGGTTCGAGACCCGCCTGAGCAGGCGAGACCTCATCTCTACAATAAATCAAAAATTAGCCGGTCGTAGTAGCGCGCGCCTGTAATTCCGGCTACTCGGAAGGCTGAGGCGGAAGGATCGCTGGAGCCCAGCAGGTCAAGGCTGCGGTGGCCGGGAGCGGCCACTGCACTCCAGTCTGGGCGACAGAGTGAGACTCCAACTCAAAAAAAAAAAAAAACAAAAAAAACCCAGAAGATTTCATAGGATTCCCATTACGGAAACCACCAAAGTGAACTCCAAATTCTTTCCTATGGCTTTCAAGACGCTTTGTGATCAGTTCCCTATCTGCATCTCCAGCTTCCTCACCCTCCATTTTGACTCTACGTTACCTGTGCTCTGGCCATGCTGGCCTTCTGTCTCTTCTAAATAGATCATTTCTATCCTAGGATCTTTGCATGTGCTGGCCTATGTTCCCCAAACAATCTTCCAGTCTTCCCCTGGATCCCACCACACCTGCTTCCTTATCATCAGTGAGTTATCAAAGTGACCCACTCTTCTTTGCTAACTCAAGCTTTTCCCTGTCTCCACCTGTCACTCCCTCATTATCACATTACCTATTTTACTTTGTGCATAGTATATTTTAGTAGTATTGTTTATTTGTTTATAGGTTTTTTTTCTTCTTACTAGAAGGTGGAATTTCTGCTGTGTGTTTATTTTAAAACAAGGGCTTGGCATAAAGTAGGTGCTCATCAATCTTTGTTTTTTTTATACTCAATTTTTTTTATTATGATATTGTAGGGTACAGTTAAGGGTTAGGTATACAAATACGTTTCGTTCAGGCACCCTTGTTGATAAGAGGTGTTTCTCTGTCCCCAGACAGATATTTGCTACCGTTAATCCCATCTCCCTCCCCCCTCCATAGTTTCCCACTACTGTCAGTCATTTTCTTATAGTATTACATTGGATGTTCAAGGTCCACTATATGAGTGAGAACATGTGATACTCAGATCTTTGTTTCTGTGAGAGGTCATTGGTTATTTTATAATTTTTCTAATATGTACAAGTAAGCATTGATTACTAATAGAATTGGGGGGAAAACTATGTAAAAAATGATTCACTTCTATGATAGAGCACCACATCTGTGTGTTTACACTATCATAGTGCATAAGGTATTTAAATATCATGAAAATGCAAAAAACATAATGAAATCACACAAAATTGTATAGCTGGTCCTTCCATTTAAGCTATTTAGAACAATGTTATCTGATGTATATTTTAGAATGATATAATGTTCACTGATGGGTTGAGGAGCTATTTTGAAAAGTCAGCTTATTATATCTCTGACCCATTCAGTATTCACGGGAAGACTTTACAATTAAAATCCTGTCTTTTCAGGCATGAAAGGCACTTCAGATCTTTTATAGTATTTAGCTTTTGTTCCTGAAGTTCACCTCCATTTATTTCCTGTAGCTCTGAAAGATGCTAAAAGCTTTTGTGCTTTAGAATACTGCAAGGATTAGAGCGTCTCCATTTATAGAACATCTTATTTTTTTTTTTTTACTATTATGTACTTATTTATTTGATTTTTTTGAAGATGTGGGGTACAATTCAGAATTAGTATATAAGTGGTCATCTTACAGGTAAAGTTTGCATTTATGGAACATCTTTTTAAGCAGATCCATTTTCTTGAGCAAATTTTTTCTTTCTCCTTTTTCTTGCTTTTCTCTCTTTCTTCACATACTGTCTCCTCCTTTTCTTTCACTGTTTTTAAGACTCAGCAAAGTAGAAACTTGGCCCATAATCACTCTTCTTGGAAGTCTCTCTGTCCTTACTCACTGAAGCTACATTGACTGTAAGAGGTTCTTTCCTTTAGTGAGTGTATAAATGTATCCAACTGAACAATTAGCTAAGCATTTCTATTTTGTATGCCTGAGAATAAAAAAAGTTTTTAGAGTTTTGTTCACCAACTATGAAGGATTCGTTAATATCCTCTTAAGGAAGCTGTTGAAAAGCTTTGTTTACTATCCTCCTCTATTAAAAATATCTCTGCAGACGTCAGTCTCCACAATGAGAATGTTGAATACTCTTGTGCAACACAGATAGAACTGGTATGTGCTTTTCAAATTTTGTTTTGCTAAAATTGTGGCACTTTTGAATGAGACTCTGCCCACAAAATCAGGTGTGTGATCAGTGTCATATTTTTTCATTGTCATTAAATCAGCTTTGCTTTAACTCAGACTCCCCATTTTGACACATCAGCCTTTCCCTTGGAGGTCTCGTTACCCCTCGGGGTAAGGAACCCACTGCCTGTCTTTACTACCATCTGTGCCTCTGTCCACTTCTCATCTACTGTCACCACCATCCCCCTTCACCTGATATATCAATTAGTTTCTCAGTGAGTTTAGATATAGCTGAGGTCAAATAAAGTCATTAACTTCAGACTGCTTTGCATTTAGCCTTGCCCAAATTTGACGTAATATGCAAAGAGCAGGAACTAATACTCAAATTTGAAGCAGTTATCTTGACACAAATATGAGACTGGAAGAAGCCGAGTAGCCTGGAACCAGGCATCCTGAAACCAACTTAAAAATAAAAGATCAGGACACCTTTTCTTTCCCAAAGGTAGCACTATAACGTTGAGTGTTGCTTGGATAAAGTTATTTTTATAATTCCCTGAGTTCTGCTCTACAAAGAAATCAAGCCCTAGTGACTTCTGATCCTGCTGCTCTGTTTCTTACCCTGTGATCTTGTCTTTCTAACTCTATTGTTCTTCTTTGCTATTGCAATGAGTTGAAGATGTTCATTAAAACAAATCAACCACAGAAAGCCTCTGTATACTAAGTACCCTCAACTCCTTGGAGAAAACAGGTGTTATAAAAATCTAGCATAAATAATAAAAGAGAAAACAGTTTGCCTTGGGCAGATGCAATTACTAGGAAGCAAAACAAACAAAAAATAATGTGCAAATACCAATAATTTGTAACAGGGGTGGCTTGGGAGTGGTTGTGCACCACAGTAAGAATAAAGGAAATATTCAGGAAAAAACATATAGTATATCGTGTTAATAAATAATCTTGAAAATCTCAGAAACTGTAATGCCAATATTATGCTCAGGATATTGAGACTCACTTATAATTCTATACTTTTATGTGATTAAACAGAATTATGTTTTTATTTATAGTTCAATATTTATCAAAATCAAATGATTAAAGTTGAGGGAAAACAGTATGTCATTTGCTAATGAAGAAATGAGTGGTGGTTTTTCACACTGTATTTCCTTAGTCATAGGGTGTTTTCATTACGGACATCTCTCAATATATAAGTAGAGACTATTTTAACATTTGAAAATGAATTAATTATTTAAATTATTTTCTTCTTACATTCCTTAAAGGGAAATGAGCAGTATTGTTAATTTGGTAATTCAATTTCACAGAATTTACATTCTATGAGTCAAGATTCCATTTTAGATCCTATTAAAGTTCCAGGAATAAAAAATTTGGTAATTGATTTATTCAGTAAATGTTTAACGTTAGTATCATATAAAGATATAATTCAAGACATCAAGTTGCTTACAGTTTAGTGGTAAATATCCAAATTAAAAAAAAAAAACAACATGACTGAGACATGACTTGATCAGCTTTACCTTCTAAAAAATTTACAGAGAATGAGGAAAAATAGAAGACAGCAGGAAAAGAAAGCAGTAAGAAGGTACTCCAGTTATTTATTGTTGCATAACACACTATCCAAGGTTTATTGGCTTCAGACAGCATCTATCATTTATTTGTTCCTCAATCTGAAGTTCTGGCAGGGTTTAGCAAGGGCAGCTAGTGTCTATTCTATGCAACATCACTCAGCTATAGGCTAGAGGATTCACTTTTAAGATGACTTATTCAAATACTAGAAAGTTAGTGGTGGTTGAAGCTCTCAGTTGGGGGATGATTTTTCTCCATGTGGGCCTCTCCGTGGGTTGCTTGGATTTTCTTGTGGTATGGGACTGAATTCTAAGTGCAAGCCCTCAAGAGACCTGGAGAAATGCTGTTACCATCACTTTTGCTATAGTCGCAATCCTGTCGAGCTCCTAGGAGAAGGAACCTAGTCCCCACTCTTGGTGGGAGGATTATCACATTGTGAGAAGAGCATGCAGAACAAAAGAGATTTTGGCAGCCCCCTCTGGAAAATGCAATTTTTCATGAACCACCATGCAGTTACAACTCACGTCCTTCTCACATGCAGCATATATCTATCCTTTTCCTTAAGATTCTCAATTTAAACATCTGCTTGAAGCACAGTATTTTATCATCTAAGGTCCAGTGAAGATGAGACTCATTGAATGCAGTAATTTTGGTACAACTCCTCAATGTGAGGAACTGTGAACTAAAGAGAGAGGTTATCTGCCCCTCCCCTATACACCCAACTTTCAATGATAGAATAAGCATAGGTAAACTGCCATAGAGAAGCCCACTTAAAAGCAGGGGAGTGGGAGGAAGAGGCACACAGCAATTACTGGCCCATAGCAATCATGAAATCCAGCCAGGTTCACGTTGCCAGTTTCTTCATTAGACTGTAGTCTTACTGTTGGGAATTGTTCTTTTTCAGCTCTTAGTTCCACTCTCTGGGCTTTTAGCTCTACCCTCTGAGTCAGCCTTTATCTTCCATTAGAAAAAACAAAAACAAAAGCACTGCATTTACAACTTAATAGCCTTTTCAGTCTGTTTACTGCCCATAGAAAGTTGTGTGTCCAAAGTTCACTTTTCATTTTATATTATTCCTGTCTCTGTAGACCAAACTGGTGGTTCTTATACTAGAACAATTCTCTCAAATATTTTGTGGGTTTTCTATGAATCCACAACCATCGATATCCTCAAGTTAAATTTTTATCTACTTTACATTCCCTAAGAGGTCTTGAGATAACATTGATAAGATACTTAGAAGCCCAGTTGTATAATGGAGAGAATTTGTGAAGCATACTCTTAAGATTCTTAGAAGGTCATTGTCTATATAAAAAGTTTAAGGAAATACTGCCTTAGACTTTTCTGAAGTCTTAATAAAGAATCTTATTATTTCAGCCTGGCTCATTTTTGGCCTAAAGTTTTTTCTTTTTACTTATTTATTTTTGAAGGTGATATATTTGCAATGTTCATTGCCTTTTTATTGGATTTTTTTGCTTTAATAATTATTTTTAATTGACACATAATAATTGTACTTACTTATGGAGCACAGTGTGATGTTTTAATAGATGTGTGCAATGCATAATGATCAAATCAGGGTAATTAACATATCCATCACTTCAAACATTTATTATTTCTTTGTGTTGGGAACATTCACAATCTGTTCTTCTAGTTATTTGAAAATATACAATGTATTGTTGTTCATTATAGTAACCCTATAGTGCTACAGAACACTAGCATGTATTCCCTCTCTCTAGCTGGACTTCTGTATCTGTTACCCAATCTCTGACAATACCCTCAAGCCTTTTCTTACGTTGAGAATTGTTTGCTGTTTGGAAAAGCTGAGAATAAGAAATAGGTTTATCTGGCTATTTTTTTAACCCAACAAGTTGTAACTTCTTCATATTTATCAGTTTGTTCTTAAGCTCTTCTCTTTCCTTCATTTTATTATAGACACAAAAACAAAATAAAATAAAACAAAAACCCCAGAGAACCACAGGAAGATCTTCCTAATTAGATAATCAGATTTATTAGGTACATTTCTAATTTCCACATTATCACAAATGACAGCTTTGTGAAACTTTCTGCTTCCATATAATGAGACCCCTTTCTTGCAACTTCCAGCAACATTTTTCTTGGAGCCTGCTAGTAACTTCTGCTAATTTCTTCCATTAAGACTTTCCCTGAGGGCCTTCTGGCTTTCTCTTGCTACCTATCTCAATCTTAGTGACACATATTTTAGGTTTCTATGATGGTAGAACTCCCTTTCTGTTCTGGTTACTGTGGCCATGTAACAAATTACCTGAAACTCAGCAGCTTTAACTACCATTTTTATTTTATTCATGCTGTTGTGAATCAGAAATGTGTGAAAGATTTGCCTATAAGATTCCAGCCTAGTATCCTTCATATAGTTTCTGTCAGACAGAGGCTAGAGCTGAAACAGCTGTGGGACAAGATGTACTAGCCAGACACTTCCCTCTCTTCTTGGCCTCAAAGCTCAGGACTGGTGAGTCACCTCCCTCTTTTCCTGTGGCCTTTCTCACATCAAGGCACCCCTAGACGGGGCAGCTGAAGACTTCAAGAAGAGCTATTCCAGTGAGAAAAGCAGTATTGCAAAGGCTGTAATGTTCTGACTTCAGAAGTTGTATATCTTCACTCCTGCCATACTTCTTTGGTCAAAACATTCACAAAAACCAACCCAGCTTCAAGGGAAGAACGAACATAGACCATCACCCCCCTCCTTGAGTAGAGGAATGCAATAAAAACTTCAGACGTGTTTTAAAATTACCACAGGAGGTAATTGTAATAGTTCATGAAAGAAATTATGAGTGGGGAAGTATTATGAAAGACCGAGTGTCAACCATGGGAACGAGAAGTGTGCAGGCCGTTGAAATAGCAGGCCTTAGATACCAATTGGCTGTTGGCGATAAGAGAGGAGTTCAGGTGAATTCCAGGTATCTGATTTGGACAACAGCCTATCGTAGAGACAAAGAAGAAAGCACCAAGGGGAGTAGGTTTGTAAGGGGCAGGGGGAGGTGTGGAGTGGAATGGAAGTGTAAACATAATTTCCATTAAGCCCAGTTTGAGGTGCCAGAAATATCTCCAGATGGAGGTGTTTAGGAAGTAATTTGGTATATAGACTCTAAACCCCTTGTGGGCAAGGGCTTTGTTTGGGTATTAGTTATCTTTGATTTCCTTGTGCCTGGTGCAGAGGGCTCAATGACTTTGTTAATATGTGGAGAAAGGGCTCAGGTTTGGACTGAAGACAGAGATGTGGGAGGACTTTACATAGAGGTACTAATCAGTACCATGGACCTGGGTAAGATTACTCTGTGAAAGTGTCAAGCAAATTTTGTCCTAGACTGATGATAAATTAAGTTTAGCCTAAAGCTGCCTCTTCACATATTTTAAAGATTTCTCCATTCATAGTGAATTGTAACCTAACTGGATGTATAAATAGGCTGTAACCTAATCTCTTATAGCAATCATTGAGTTTTGGCCAAATCATACCAGGTTCAAATAAGGGCAATGCCAAACTGTAACCAATCTAGCTGTTTCCATCCCACACTTCCATTTTCTGTCCATCACTTTCTTTTTACTGTTTGTAAATCTTCTTCCACCATGTGGCTGTGCTGGAGCCTCTCTAAGCCTGTTCTGACTTGGGGCTACCCAATTCAAATAATCATTCTTTGCACAATTAAACTCCACTAAGTTTAATTTGTCTAAGGTTTTTCATTTAACACTAGGCTCCTCAGACTGAATCTGGGCAGCCAAAGCATTTTAGCAATATATTTAAAAACTAAATATTTTACATGATCTTTAAATATTAAAAACTCTGACCACCCTGGGCCTACACCCCCACATAAGTAGTGCTGGGCAGAGTAGAGTAGCTTCAATTCCCCTTGGACAGACATGTGATGGCCTGTGTGCCACCCAGCCCCACGTGGGTCTGTGCACTGCACACCAGGGCTGTCCCGTGAAGTCTGGGATGCCGGCCCTATAGTAAGAAAAGCTGATGACCAAGGGCTGATCCACCTGGAGAAGCAGCATTTAAGGGCAGGAGAAAATACCAAAGAAAACTGAGAAGAAACAGCCAGAGAATTAGTTAGGAATATGTATAAAATATAATTGCTAATTGATTCACTGACAGCATTATTACCTAATTCTTTAAAAATTGACGCATTGGCCCAAAAGAAAGCCAGCTAATTTATATTTACACATTTTGCAAATTATGTTTTATTTATCACCTCAAAGTGAAGTGATTCAAAATTAAACATATAATAATGATGGTAATAACAAACATGGTGTGTAACTAGCAGAGACATAATTTATACCTACAGTCTGTTTTTAAACATATTCTCTTAAGTACCATATAATATTGCCTCAAACATTAGCTTTAAAATCCTTAAATTGCTTTGTGCCTTGGAGAGAAATGAAGGGAAGAATGAGAACAGCAAAAGAGAATGAGAAGAGAGATCTGAAGACACAAACTGATGGGGCACCAGGGAGGTCCCTGAATGGGGGGCTGTGCTGAGAATTCTATCAAGTATAAAACTAGAGGCTCATGCCTATAATTTCAGTGCTTTGGGAAACCGAGGCAGGAGGATCACTTAAAGCCAGGAGTCTGAGACCAGCCTGGGCAACATAGCAAAACCCTGTCTCTACAAAAAAAATTAAAAAAAAAAAAAAAACTGGGAAAGTTATATTGCTAGGGGAGTAAGCTACATTTTGATAACCAGGCTATATAAATTGTGTTGAACAAAAATGGTTGAATTGTTTGTTGGAAAGAGAGGGCTGAAAGAAAGTATTGTAGGTGTTGTTTCTTGTTGTTCAGTGTCAATTTATGAGCTAGTTCTGCAACATGCTGTAACCTCCAAGATGAAAGTTTCTGGGAAAAGTTAATGAAGTAAATTAAACTGAAGGGGAACAAAACAGATTAAGGACTTAAAGAAAGAGACTGGATTGTTTAAGTGGAATGGCAGCCACAGAAGGCCTTTACTCACTGTTTAAATAGAAAAATTTTCTTCACATTTACAATATGAGTCAGAAGGTGTTATTCTTACCACATCAATCCCAAGGTATTATTCTTAATAAAAGTCGGCAACTTATGAATCTGAAAGTTCCATTTTAAGTTTCACAGAAAGCTTGGTTCAAAGTAGGAAGTCTCCACTGTAAGTCCAATGCATTTCACTTCTGAAATTAAACTTGCTTAGTTTCTAGGACAAAATGACTTTTCAATTAAATTCTGAAATATTTGCTTCATCTTAAAGTTCTCAAAAGTATCCCAATCTTTACCTCGCAGGATTTATAAAGGCAGAAATAAAAGATTCCTTTCATTCCCCCACAGTAGTGATAGGAGAGAAAAAAGATGCAGACTTACATTTGTCACTCTCCTTGGATATATCTCTAAGAATAATTATACCTAGGCCTGTGGTATTTTATGGTGGTTACTTGCTCCATAGTTCTTCAATCCAGAAGAAGAATTGCAGTTTTACTGATTGGTATATAATAAAGAGAAATGATAGGACATAGAGATTTCTTTCCCTTGTGTTTCCGTTCATCCTCCTGAAAAATTGTGCTTACTGAAATTAATATTTAAGATCGAAATCTTCCTCAGTTCTTCTAGGGAACATTGTATGGAGTAGCACAGGGACTGAGAATGTGCAGTCTGGAGCCAGAATGCCTGGGTTCAAATCCTGGTTATGTATAAATCTGGGCAAGTCACAACTTCTTTTTGTCTTATTTTCCTCATCAGGATGGAGATATTTTCATGTCTATTTCATACAGTTATTATAAGGAATAAATGAACGATACTAGTAAAGTAATTAGAACGGTGGCCCGCAAATGGCAAAATGCATGTTTAGTATCTTAAGAAGTGAAGTAAATTATGGTATATAAGCAACACAGGTATAGTGTTTGAGGGTACAGGTTCTATTCCCAATCCCACTGCTTATTAGATGCGTATCTGTGGTCAAATTACTTAACCTCCTTATGCCTCAGTTTCCTCCTTTGTAAAATAGAATAATTGCTCAAAGTAATACCTACTTCTCAGAGTTTCTGTGAGAATTAAATGGACGCTCTGTAGCAAGCACATAGCACAGTGCCTGTTCCCTGTATGTATATGTATATGATTACATATGTATATATATAATTTCTGTGAACTTTCAGTCCCTGATCATTAAAGTTTATTTTTAATTCTTCACATTTCAAAGTCATTTCTGGATATCCAGAGAGTGAAGGTAGGTGAGGATGTAAGATAAATAACTTAAGAACCCTCATTTGTACCCCATATTTAAAAAATAAAATAATTAAAAATTTTAAAAATAAATAAATAACTTAAGATCCCAACAGGGCTTCTAGGGTGGCTTTGCATTAGGGAATTTGCCACTATCCAGTCTGGCCCAAAGCCTCGTAGGCCCAGAAACCACACTTGTCAGCAGTTTCAGAGCTCATCTCTCCTCCAGAACTAGGCTCCTATTAATGAAGCTTTTACAATTCATGTGCAGGATCAGAATGCCAATGTTTCATCTTATACCAGCAAGTGGAATGACTAGGGAACAGGCAGCTCCTGTTCCCACCTAGCCCATGTTGTGCCTGTATGTGGGCTTTTTTTTTTTTTTTTTTTGAGTTGCAGTCTCACTGTTGCCCAGACTGGAGTGCAGGGGCACACTCTTGGTCACCGCAGCCTCGACCTTCTGGACTGAAGCGATCCTTCCACCTCAGCCTTCCAAGTAGCTGGAACTATAGGCGTGTGCCACCATGCCCAACTAATTTTATGATTTATTGTAGAGACAGGTCTTGCCAAGTTGCCCAGGCTGGTCTCAAACCCTGGGCTCAGGCAATCCTCTCACCCCGACCTTCCAAAGTGCTGAGATTACAAGCATGAGCCACCGTGCCCAGCCGGAGCAAATATTTATGTGACCCGGCTGTCAATTTATTAATTTATACTGAGAGACATAACTGCTGTGTTGCTCTTCAGCTTTCTCAAGTTCAAGCAAGTTCTCCCCACAGACATGCCAGGCAGGATTCCGTATTCTAATCAGAAGGCAGCTTTGATGAGCATGGAATCAGAAAAGTGGATTTTTCTCAGACTCATGGGTTTGAAGGAATTAGAGAGGCAGGTCCACTTTGGGAAGGGACATGCCACCAGCTCTGGCACCCTACCCCAAGTTCTCAATGGCTCCTACTGCCCATGCTTGCTTCTGAGACTGCTTTGTGCCCATTTCCTTGTCTAGACATATTGTTTCTACAGGTGGAACCAGTATATTCAATCAGATTATTGCCATGCCTAAGACCATGGGACACATCTGGGCTTCAAAAGTTTTTGTTTGTGTCATACTTAGAGACTAAGACTTAAAAATCAGGAGTATTCACATAACAACCCAAGTCTGTAGCCTTTCTTGAAACATCTTTGCTAGCGCAAGGGTGAGATTGGCAGACACTGGGCACTGCTCGGGGTGGGGGGGAAATGGAAGGGAGGAGGCAAGTGGTAATACACTGGGTACCTGGTTCACTATCAGGGGAGAGAGGGCCAGCTGGAAGCCCAAACTTTAGTTGCATGCAACCTACTTATGTAGTAAATCCTTACTTATACAACTCTAAAATAAAAAGATAAAAATTAAAAAAAGGAAAGAAAAAAAATACAGACAACCGGCCCCTTCCTACATCTGGTCAGCTACCTGGAGCTTGAGTAGAAACTTTCCCCTTCAGGAGGCTTGAGTCCTGTTCTCCATTCAGTTCACGGCGAATCCCACCAGGTGCGAGACATTGATCTGCATTAGCTACTGGTAATGTGTGTGCCTTCAGGCCTTTGATTTTGCGTTATTCTGACAGTTAAAGTTGCCTTTATTCATTTATGCCCTGGTCTACTGTATTTTTATTTCCAAGTTGAATGCTCATATGGCAGTGTTATTTTCTCATTTTCAGATTCACTTTACTCTTACCCCCAAGAAGGAAAAACACATTTTAGTCTGAAAGTCCTAGCTGGTTACAGTGATGTGAAGGCAGAAGTGTGAACCTCATAGCTTCAAGGAAGTGGGATACCCTTAATCTTCCTCAGGAAATGAGTGAGGCTGCAGGCCATCCTTCTCTATTTCTAGCTCAGGAGACCTTTCTTCCTCCAGGGTGAAGAATATTAAGCACTTTCATATTCTGTACTTTTTCTTAAAGTCTATAGATGTAATCTGCACTCAGAAACATAATGTGAACATCTGTATTTACAAAAGAGATAAATTTGGATACATTGTTTGCAAATGTATTTACTGTGGGATTTCTTTAAGGGACAAGAGGTTATTTTTAACTTTAATGTTATAAATTCTTAATACTTTGATACAGGAAAATGTGTGCACTGTTTATTAGGATTCTGAATAATTACAGGCTTTAACTTTTTAAAAAAACTCTATCTCTAAAAAATGGAGAAAATGTCATTAAGTGATTGGATCACTGATTGTAAAAAGTGAATTTGTCTCTCAGGAAGTCTTCTTTTTTTCTTCTTCAGATGAGTAATGTGTTGTTCCCTCTTTAATTCTTTAATCTTCTAAACAAATTAGGATTAATTTCTGAGTGATCTGTTTGAAAAAATAGGTCAACCTAAGGAAACAGAAATGTCTTAGTTCAAGGTCTTACTATATACCTCATAGGTCCATACTACCTTAAATTTGACCACTTGATATCCTAAATGACTTTTGGGGTACAAGGTCATAACATATTTTGTCTTTATGTTCATAGGATCCCTTATGTATCTCTTACAATGACATTTACTTCATCTTATTTAAACTACTGTTTGTCTCTCAGGAGTCTGCCTCAGTCTCCAAGCATCTTTAGCTGTGTCATTTTTAAGAAGGAATACAAAGACATCACATGTGATAAGATAGCATGAAGATTTTTGAGAACTAAAGGAAGCCAAAAAAAACCAACAAGAGATTTAGAGTCTGAGTTAATTGGGAAAGCAATTGTTGTGCCCAATTTGGATACCAGATATTTTTCAGTGAGCTGTTAATAAACAAGTTTATTTACTCTGACCCAAGACTAAGTTAATATAAGCCATATCATTATAAACATTGCACTGTTGATTATATTACATAGTGCATGAGCACAATCTCTGGCACATGGTTACTGTTCCATTTCTTTATCATCATTGTCATCATCCTGTGTCTGCTTACACATCTTTTGCCTCAGTTAAACCATAAATGTATTGATTGAATGAACTGCTTCATGTTCGTACCCTCTCACACAGTAGGAAGTACACAGGAAATGATTAACTGAATTCCTCATGAGAAATAGGAATCCTTCTCAGTTCCCCTTTAGATATGCAGTCTGATACTATTATTGATATTGCTTTAGGAACAATGACTGAAGAACACTTAATTGTATTTTTGACTCAAAAAATATAGATAAATAACTGCAAAAAATTAAAATTTTGAGTTAAAAAACCCACACATTTTCAAATTGAAAAAAATGGCAAAGGATATTATAAGCAATGGTAAAACAAACTACGTACAGAAGAGCGATATCTGTAATTAACAAAGGAGTAGAACTATAATATATAAAGAACTCCTAAAAATATGTAAAGGAAACATAATAGGAAAAAGACCAATAATAATAAGATAAAATGCTCAACTTTGGTAGCAATCAGAGAAATCCAAATTTAAACATTGATAATCTATAGCAGTCTTAAACAAACAGCAATAATGATGAGTCTGAAATATTAAGACTCTTGATACTTTAGTGCCTGGAATATCAATACAATGGAGATTGTTTGCAAGGGACTAGCATGACAGGAATTCTCATACACTGCTGGGTGAATTGTAAACTGGTCTATGTTGAGTTGCAGTTTGGAAATATCTAGCATAGTAAGTCCTCTACATATAAACCTTCAAGTTGAGAACTTTCAGAGATGCAAATGTGTGTATGTACATGTCCAATCGTGTAAGTTAGGTCAGGTGTCTGGTATACATTGTCACATATGTGCATCCTCTGCAAGTGGTTATCCTTTTGTGTATTTTACTGTTCAGTACTGTATAGAGTAAAGTGGTATGGTATCCTTATTTCAAGCTCAGGATGTCCAGAAGCAAGCATAAATGCAGCACTGATGTAGCTGGTACTGTATAGCCAATTATGTTAGTTGGGTACCTAGGCTAAATTTGTTGAACTTATGAACAGATTGGACTTACCAGCATGCTCTTGGAATGGAACTCATTCATATGTAGAGGACTTACTGTATAGTAAAGGTAGAACTGAGTAAAGGTGTAGCTGTGCATATCCTATGACCCCACAATCTCATTTCTAGTTATTCATCTTTAGAGAGATTCTTGCACATGTATAATAACTAGAATAGTTTGAAAATAGCAACAAATTAAAAAGGACCTAAATGTCCACTAGTAGGAAAATGGATATATAAATTTGAATCCTATACAGCAGTTAAAAAGAATAAACTATGTAAAAATGCATATAAATCTCAAGGAGATAATGCTATACAGCAACAAAACAAAATATAAAGGATCTATTATGATACCATTTTTATAAAGCCTAAGCATGCAAATTAATATCTTGCATATAGATATACATATACTAACAAAGTATAAAAAAAGATATGTGAGAATGATACAAGCTAGCTCAGGAAAACATTTACCTTTAGAGAGAGAGGAAGAATGGGATAGATAGGGACATCTGAAGGGTTCAAATGTATCCAGAATGTTTTATTTCTTCCAGAAAATCTGAAGCAAATTTGGCACAATGTTAAGATTTTAATTGGAAACGAGAGTGGAAGGAGGATGTCAACAGACTATGTGAGAGGTTTAAGTTACTGGAGTCAGTGGGCTTTGAGAAGAAAACAGAGCAGTACTTGCATCAGTTCATCAGCACTGTATAAAGTCAAGCCCTGGTTAGCCATCCTAAGAGTCAAAAGGACCCCAACTCCTGCCTCAGACTCTAAGCATCCTTAGCTGTGCCATTTTTAAGAAGAAATACAAAAACATCAGATATGATGAGTATACCTAAGATAATGTGAAGATTTTTGAGAACTAGAGGAAACCAAAAAAGCAACAAAAGATTTAGAGTCTGAGTTAATTGGAAAAGCAATTGTTGTGCCCAATTCAGATACCAGATATTTTTCAGTGAGCTGTTAATAAACAAGTTTATTTACTTTGATCCAAGACTAAGTTAATATAAGCCATATCATTATAAACATTGCACTGTTGATATGTTTACAGTTGAATAAATCCAAGCTGTATTTTATGAAGCCAATAAAAGAGCTTGCAGAAAGCCAAGAGAACAACAACAACAAACACCAGAGACCTTGGCCAGCAATAAAAGGTCTACTGGAAATTCTAATGCAGCTTGCTGTCTCTGTCTCTCTCTGTCCTTTCTTTGTCTCTTCCACTTAGAGTGGGTATAAAGTAACAAAATATGGAAATAGACAATATGAAATTATTTTTTAAAATGAAACATGTTCTTTTCAAATTGCCTAAGGAATCCATGAGTATATTTTATAAGATTTCTGAAATAGGTAATCAACTGAGAAAAATGATTGGCTCTCTCTTTGTCCCCATTCACTCCCTTACTTCAAATCTCTTTCCCAGATATAAACACTTGTCCATAGTTTTGTACAGTCTTCTGGATCCTTTATATGAAAATTCATGTACTCACAACTGGGGTATTGCATTTTTCTGTAATATTTTATTTCTATTTAATGTCTTTTAGGGAGCTTTGCATGCCAGTGCATCTAGATAACCTGATTCTTTTTTAAAATAGCTATACCCTACCCTGGGTAACATAGCAAGACCACATCTCTGCCAAAAAAAAAAAAAAAAAAAAAATATATATATATATATATATATATATATATATATATATATATATATATATATATATATATATATGCCAGGTATGGTGGTGCATGCTTGTAGTCCCAGCTACTCAGGAGGCTGAGGTAGGAGGATCACTTAAGCCCAGGAGTTCAAGACCAGCCTAAGAAACATAGCAAGACCTCATTTCTACAACAAATGAAAAAAATTAGCTGGGTGTAGTGGCACACATTTGTAGTCCAAGCTTTTCAGTAAGGATTGCCTAAGCCCAAAAGGTCAAGGCTGTAGTGAGCCATGATTGTATTACTGCACTCCAGCCTGGGCAACAGAGTGAGACCCTGACTCAAAAAAAAAAAAAAAAAAAAAAAGCAGCAACATAGTATTCCTTGATAGGGTTAACCCATTATTTTATTTTTTTATTTAATCCTTCCACTGTTCATGGCTCCTTGCAAAGTTTCCCGGTTTTCACTATCATAATTCTACAGTGAATATTCCAGTACATCCATCATTGCAGCAGAGGGCAGATGGAAGTTAATGTATAACAGTATCAGGGAATTACAATAGTAATTCAGGAATCTGCCTTTCACATATTTGACTATTTTTTTTCTCTTGACTGGTCTCATTTTCAGACAACCTCTCTTCATGCGGATATGACAACTGCCCTTACAGTTTATAAACTTGACCTCTTTCCAGCAAAAGTAGAGAAATTGGCTTGGGTCCAACTTGGGTCACATGCCCATCATTGACAGTAGTGCTGTAGCTCCATGGAAACTCTACACTGATACTATGTTTTTGTAAATAGGAGATAAATAGACATCCTAATGGTATCCAGAATTATATCATTGAGACCAAAGTGTTCTAAGTCTTTGCTAGAGTAATGAAACAAGTATGTTACTTTCACATAATGTATATGAGAATAGAGCATGTTATAGATGAAAAATCATTAATGTTCTTAAAAAGGGACAATTCCTAAATTCAGGAAAGTTGTTGTTCAGTATATTTGCTGAAAATTCAGGGATATGAGAAACATATTTCTTAGTGTTCTGTTATTTGCCAAATCATAGCAGAAATTCCATATTTTATTTATTTATCAATTTGTTGATTAAATTCTGCTATGTATTGGTTTGGTGACCATGCCAGTAGCCTGTTGCATACAAGATCCCTGCCTTCAGGTTTTTTGCATTCTTGTCAGGAGCCACAGACTACAAATATGTAAACAAATGAGTAAGGGAGAAAATTCCAGACTGTGATGTACAAAGAAGGAAATAAAGGCGATCATTAGATAGAAAGCAATTGGAGGAGTTCATTTCAAGAAAGGTAGTCAGGGAAGACCTTTCTGAAGGTTCTAAAAGGGAATATTTGAACTGCAACCTGAAGACTGAGAATGAATCTTAAACCATAGACCTATGCTGTCCAATATGGTAACCACTAGCCATGTGTAGCTATTGAGCCTGCCAATGTAGCAAGTTCAAGTGGAAATGTAATACCAGATCTCAATGACAAGTACAAAAATTATGAAATATTTAATTCATACTTTTACATTGATTGCATATTGAAATTGTGATATTGGGGTAAACATTATAAAAATTAATTGTACGTGTTTCTGTTTTACTTTTTTAATGTGACTACTAAAATGATTTAAATTATATATATGGTTCACCTTATGTTTCTATTTAACAGTCCGGTTCTAGATGGTTTCAGGCTATTTGCTGTTGTTAGCATGTTTTTTGGGGGTTTTTTTTCAGCTTTTTTGCCTCAATGAGGGTGATAGTCATTGAATTTATGTAGTAAACTTTTTTCCAAGGATCTAAGTCTATACTATTTATTGACTGAGATGTCCAAATATAACAATTCAATGTGTGACCAAGCTTAATACAGCTCAGAGTTAAGAGGTAACGGGTGATGGAGAAGGCACAGAAAATTTCTGCGTTTACTAGACGAGTTGTGTCATTAGTCATGTTCCTTTAGAAATGCTCACAAAACAGATAAAGAAGGGCTCTGAGTTGGAGGGGTAGGCAGAGCCAGCATCACAAGGTGGTGACAGCATAGGACAGGACTTCTGTGGGAAACAGCCACAGTGAAACATGAAGATCTGTTTCCATTCTGTACTTAGTGAAGGAGATTCTATTGTGTTTATAGAATGCCACTTCTTGCATGTTAAAATAGTTTTATTCTACACATTGTTATGTACTGATTGGAACCTTAGTGACTTTATTGTGCCTCTTTTTCATATGTCTGTCAGGGAGATGCTGGCAAGTTCATACACCTTTAATAACGTTCAATTAATTCACTGCAGAGAGAGCAAGCAGAATAGTTTCCTTTATGCGGTGTTATTCTCATTTTCAACCGAGGCTTGTGCCACAGGAAAGAAGTTAACTACTAAAAATGCATGTTAGATTTAGCAGGTGACATTTTAAATATTTAGTATCAGCCTTTTAGGATCCCAGAAATGATGTTTGTTATGTAATCAGCACTAACAGTTTTCGAGGAGAAACTCTACCTCTACTGGTTTGAGAGTTGAGTCATATCCTGTGAATCTAAAGCTACTGTATTTAAACATCACGGCTTCCTCTTACTTTCATTCTAAGTCGCTGCCGTGCAGTGCAGCAAGTGCTCCGTGCGGGGCTGTTGCTGTCACTTGGAGGTGAACAGCCTCTCTTGCTTGTATTCAGGGAAGAAAGGCAAGTCTGAATGTGCAGTTCCCTCACTGGAGTGAAAGATGTTTTGTTCATTTCTCGTCAACTATGCTAGATAGCTGTAAGGTGAAAAGTGCCTGCAATTTGCCATTTATTTGTAATAAGGTAAGTACTATATTTTGTTTTACTCATTGGATTGTGACAGCCTTAAATTTGTGTAGCAATTTTTGTATATGATTGTACCTCAGAAAAACGCCTGCTCATAGGGTATTGAAGGTGGCATTTGAGATTCTAATGCAAATAATATTAAATTTGCAGTACAATCTGCTTATGAGATACTTAGTATAATAGGTTGACATTCCTTTTATGGTAATATTTAATGAAAAACACAGTGTCTGAGAAATGTAAACATTGTAGTAGCTTTACAGTAGTTTAGGTTTTTTGGATTTTTTTTTTAAGGACTAAGTGGTACCAGGGTCTTATTTTTTTTCTTTTAGCTATTCTGTGATCTTAGTTAAAGATTCATATGATTATGTTAGAATTTTATTCTGAACGCTATGTTAGCATTTTATTCTGAATAATTATTGCTCAATAACTGTATTTCTCCATTGAAATACAAAAGTGATCTTAGTAATTACTAGAAAGTTTAAAGTAGAAAAGTAGAGAAAGTCTCTGAACCTTTCATATTTGGCTTTCTGTTTAAGTGAAAGGCTATCATATTTATAAATTTCTGGTTGATCTGTTTGTTTTAAGATGTAGATGAGCTTGTTAATCACAGCCTACTTTCTGGGTCACTGGTGGAGGTACTCCTATACAAATTGTGTGGATAGAGAGTGAAGGGGAGGTTTGATTTTCAAATCAACCTCCTTAAAAATTGCTCAAAGGTTGAGAAGAAAAACAGGAATGTCATTTGGCTTTATGTTGATTAAAGAAATAGCATCATATCAGAGTTTAAAGTGGTATCTGGTGTCACATAACTTTTGACGCTCATGTAAAGCCTCTAAATTCCTTTGAGGTGGAAAGTGTTAATTTGATTTTGAGGGCTATAGCTGTGAATTTGCAAGATATTAATGATGAATTTTTTTTTAAATGTGTCTACTCACAATTGGCCTTATGAATGCTTTCCTGCTTCTTAATTGACTTACTAGCATTCTTAGGGATTTTTTCATTTCTATTCAAAATTATACCCACCACGATATTGCTAGATTCTAAGTAAACCATGAAAATTACTTTTCATTAGGTAGATATTCAATAATTTTATGTTTTTGCAGAGTTCAAATAGCCAATGAACTGACGGAAAGCATGTGATTTTCCTTTTCTTTGGAGGGGAAATTAAAATTATTTCAACCTCTAAACATATTTGAAGGCGGTATTCCAAATTGGAAAATAAAATCAGTAAAGAAAATGACATCACTGTGAGAGCATTTGGGACTTTAAGTAGTGAAAAAGCATATATCCCCAAAGATTATAATATAAAATGTTATAACTAGAATATCTTGGTGCTAGGTTATGCATCAAACTGCTTTTTTGCTGGGGCAGGGAGGGCTCTACTCTGATTAGCTGAGTATTTCTGCTTAAGACTTTTTTCTTAGGCTATATGTGAATTATTAAACTTCAATTTAAAAATAGATGATAATACACCTACATTAAGACAAAACCATCTTATTGCACTTTCATTATTTCAGAGTTATAATTATGAATCATGCTGGCCATGCAAACTGTCATTTGAATAGCAACTCAGACTGATAAAATGTTATCAATCAAGTTTTCGTGGTATGCTCTGTTCAGTGTGCAGCCAATCGGTAATTAACTGATTGGATTATTGAGGCATCTTGTTTCTCCTCCTTCCTTTCTGTTGCCCCATCCCTTGGCTGTTTTTGTTTCATTGCACTTCCAGAGTGTGTGGGTAGGTAGGAAAGAGGTTAGGTATAGTGACTAAAATGAGGCTTTTAGATAATTTGTGTATTGTAATTATCAGGAAATTCCTTGACTTCTGCAATGAACAATACTTGGGAACTTAATTAGGGCAGACTTTCCAGACCTCACAGGATTGTTGCAAAGATGAAATAAAATCACATTTGTTGTTGTATTTTATTAACTGCAAAGTGTTAAATATATTTTTGAGGATTTGTTCTTGGGTGTTCCTGAAGTAAAGGAGCTGAAAGACATCAGAAAATACTTGGAATTCCACTCAGGATTTAGTTTATTTATTTTTAGTAATGAAGGTCTCAATTTTTTCCTCTGTAAACTATTTTTTCTTGTTAATTTCTAATTTATATAAAAATGTTTTTGCAAGGGTAAGTTCTAAAAATAAAAACCCAATTTTACCTAACCCCCATGCTTTTTGAAATTTCAGACATCTCTAGGGCTCTTATCCTCACTCAAAAAACATGTTGGGTGGCAATTAAATGTTATTTTCAAGCTAAAGTCAACATATGATGTGTCTCATGGAGGACTACATCATCAGAAGCACATAGCCTGACATTTTGTCTTTCTTTTAATTTTTTTTTCTTTTAAGTATGGCTTTGAAGGGTTCATAATGAGGAACAACATAGGAAGAAATGTTTTGTGCTCATTCTGACTCCTGAAACTAAATCTTTCTAGATGGTGCTGTAGATTCTGTTGTCTCTAGTGAATGTTACTATCAAAAGTAGCATACTTGTTGGGAAAAATAAGTAGAAATAATTGCCCCATCTAACTCTGAAAATCAGTTGCGAAGATCAAATGAGACTGTTGCTGTGAGAGTGTTTGTTAAGTATCATTATCACAGAGTAAGAGATATACAATTATATATTTGCAAGTGAACTTGAATGTCATCTCAAATTTCATTTCACAAAGAAGGGAGTTAAGGTCCAGAAGGGTTAAGAAAGGTACTAGTTACTCTCAGCGAGTATCTGAGCAAAGACCTAAATTGGGGTCTTTTTGCCTGCCCAGTGAGCTAGAAATTGATCAGAAGACTAGTTGTTTTTTTTATACTATTCTTGAAGTATTTCTTTAAAAAAAATAATAAATAGTATTTTCCAAATATTGATGTATTCCCTTATGGGAAGCTATATTTTTTGTAGAATTTTTCACAAACGACATATTGTCTCCTTTGCAGGTTCTGTGGGCTTAGGATTTTCTGTTGGGTCTAGTTTGATGGAGCCTGAATTTGTGGAAAGATTACCAAAATACAGCATCTAACTTTTGCAATTTCTTAGCTATTGCCATAGTACAATTGTCCAAGTCCTTGCTCTGGGGAAGTAAGCCGTAAAAGTATACACGATTAATAAATGGGGGTAGATTTTGTACCTTTTAAAATCAGAAGTGGTATGGTAGATTGTCTTCGTATACTATATTTGTTGAAAGTGGCTAGCAAAAAAGAGATTCCCTAAAACCTTACCTTTGGAAAAAAAATGTAACAAATATGCATGTGTACCCCCTGAATCTATAATAAAAAAAAGAATTCTGATAATAAGTGAAAATAAAAAGAGGTAAGAAAAACTTTAAACAACCCATGAACTTCCAGCTCTTTCTGTTGGAACTGATCTGGTTATTGTGTATTTATAGAGCTCTACTCTTTTTCAGAGTGGTGAGAGGGGAAAAAGAAGGCTTTTTACAATTAGAGATATTAATGACATATATCCTTCTATACCAATGAACACAGTAGGTTTAAAATGGAAATTATGCTTTAAAACCTTTTTCTAAAAAATATTTTTTTATTTTAAAATTGTGGGGTACAGTTAAGGGTTAGTTATGCAAATATTCACTGTGTGGGTACCCTTGTTGATGAGATGTGCCCCCTTTCCCCAGACAGATATTGACTACTGTTAATCCCACCTTCCTTCCCCTCTCTGCCCTCCCCGCCATAGTTTCCCACCACCATCCACCCTTTTCTTATTACGGTAGTTGTTCAAGGTTCACTTATGAGTGAGTGTGATACTCAGATCTGCACATGTATGTTTATTGCAGCATTGTTCACAATAGCAAAATCAGGGAACTAACCGTGCTGCCTATCAAAAGAGGACTGGATTAAAACCTCTAGGATTAACACTAGGATTTAGAAGACAATTAATGAAAAGTTTCCTTGTGCTGGTGGTATTAAAAAAGATTATTTCTTACTCTTAAAATTAAAACATGATCACCATTTCTTTTAATAGAAAATATAACTTATGAAAAGCATATGCTATTTTCATATCCTGTGCTGCAATTTACATCTTCAAGAGATAAATGAAACTTATCATCATGCTATCTCATGAATAAATCCTAGCCCTGCTTTGTAATGAAGTTCATGTTTGCTTTGATTCCAAAAGTTATATGAATCTGCTATATAACCATTTATTGTTTTTTTGCCTGCCCAGTGAACTAGAAATTGATCAGAAGAGTAGCTGTTTCTTGTGTACTAGTCTTGAAGTGTTTGTTTGTTTTAAATAATAAACAGTATTTTCCAAATGTTGATGAATATCCTTATAGGAAGTTATATTCCTTGTAGAATATTTCACTGAAGATGTATTGATAACTATGTAAGATAAATAGGTATGGATCTTTAAAATTTTTTGCTAAATATAAAAGCAATGGGATAGTGTGTGGTCTAAAGTATTAAACACTGGGCTGTAGGAGTGGAGTGGAAAGAATCAACATTTCTTCATTATATTAACCCCTTCCTTTGGTTTTGGAAGTGACAGCGAAGTCTTTTTATTTTTCTGATTTTGTTATTTTAATTTATAAAGTAGGGAAACCACTTTAATGTCAAATAATAGTCATATATATCCCATAGGTGCTTGGTAAAAATTAGTGACCCTGCAAATATCAAGGTAGACGTATTTTGAATTTAGAAGAGTCCATTAAATATAATATTGTTATAAGTGCTGATACTTGTGATGAATATCCCCTTGAGATAAGCCCAAGCAAGAAAGGTTTAGAGATAGTTTGTTGGATTTTAATTCCATCTCAATTTAGTAGAGATATTCAAATTAGTCTTTTGGTCTCCATTTGCTTTAGTCGTTTCACTAGTAGGCTAGGACTAGTAATATTTTTTCATAGCAATTTACAATATGCCCAAATATAACAAATCAAATTATAAATCTCTCTCCAAGATGAAAATAATAATAATGCCTAGCATTTAGAGCAGAGTATAGAATAACTTTTATAAAGTATAAAATTTATTTTTTTACATTCTTATAAATTTGAGTATTATTATGTTTTTACAAATGGAGAAATTGAAGTATAGAGCAATTAAGTGGCTTATTCCTGACATCACCCAAATAGTGGTAGAATTACTAGAATAGAACCTAGGTAATCAGACTGCAGAGTCAAGATACCTATCCATATTCTGTGTGGCCTCCAGTTAAACTCCCTTGATCTTAGTAATTTGAGATGACTGCTATAAAGTGCCACAGAGAGGAAAAGAAATCTTTTTAATGTTACTACATTTAATCATTTTGATGACTGCAACATTTCTGTTCTAGTGAAATCCAGGCCTGTATGAACCAGAAATATACTAAAGTTGTTTGGGAATTCATGTGAGGTGAGGGTTAGTATTAATACAAAATGTGTCTGGAATGAGCAAACACAAATAAGAATTTTCCTAGGTGATCATAGAAAAGCTACATAACCATAGATTATATGAAAAGATTTCCCTTTTTGTTGTTTTTGAAGCGGAGTGGGGCAGAAACAGTTTTCAATGTTTGTGTAGTCATCTGATGCTGTCCCAGGAAAGCTTTGGGGAATTTTGTGTTTTGATAGAAGATTAATGTCCTGCCTGCTTTGCTTTGTGCACTCCCTAAACTTTCCTGATGAAAGTCATTATTTGGGTGAAGGAGCACATTATGGTAGATTGGAGAAATTTAGGTCCATTATGCAACTAAGTCCATTTTGATCTCCTTTCCCCAGAGACTCTACAAATTATGCTTGAAATTCTTGGGTAGTTTTTAAACCTTTATGTTTTCTCAGGTCTTGCAAACAAGAACTTACTTCACAGCATCTTATGCCCTTAGTAATAGCACTGTGCCTAATACATAGAGTTCTCTCTAACACTTCCTGTGGGGATGGATGGAGGATCAATGGATGGATGAATAGATGGATGGATGGAGGGATAGATGGATAGATGAATGGAAGGAAGGATTATGGGGATAAACTGAGGTATTCCCATATTTGTTCCTAGCCATGACTCAAAAACCTGACACTAGATTGGGACCACTCTGTCACTGAGCCTGTGGGTGCAAGGGTATGATGTATGAAGTGTGAAAGAATTTACCTCCATTCATCTCATTTTTTATCATATGATAATTTTCAGTATGGAATGATCATATCTATAAGTTATTTCTTTCTACACCTTTCCCACTATTTCATATTAGTTTTTAAAATTATATACATAATGAACCATAATTACTTCCTTGATTCAAAGCTAAATTTATGCAGATATATACATATTTATGTATACACATATGCAGAGAGAAAGGCCGAGAGATCAAGAGAGAGATGGGATAATAAAATTAAAAGGTCAGAATAAACTTGATCACCTCAGTTAATAGAAATTATCCAAGTTTGACTATTTTAGGATGTATTGTGAAAAAAATAACCAACATGCAGAAGAAGCAATTGAAGCAGAATATAAAAAAGAGAGGTATTTTTAAGATAATTTTGTAATGCTTGTTTACAAAAACATATAGCAATTCTTTCAGTCTTGGAGTGGAAGATTTTTTCCCCAACAAAATTTCATTAGAGAGCTCAAGTTCAGAAGTCTGGGAATCAAAATTTATTTGGCACAATTAGTCAATTGTGAGTGATGGTTTCCAAAATAAGATGGTGACTAAGGGCTTCAGCTAGGAAATTCTGCAGATTTCGGAAAGAGTATTAAGATGGTTAGTGTTTCAAGTTTGCTAAGGTAGGGGACTCAGAGAAAATTTTCCTATAAAATAACTTGATCAGGCACAACTAAGTAGGGTCAAAAACTTTAGACAATGGAAACAACTCTGTTGGGAAAATTACACATTTGGCTTTGACCCAAAGCAAACATTAAAAACAAAACAAGACAGAAAAGAGAAAAAAATCCAATCAGCACAGAATCATTGGATAGATTCCCCCCACCCCCCACCAAACAAAACAGCTTGTGGTCACTATTTGAGGACATTCTATTTGTTTACATGCATATGCCCTGTGTTATTGGAAATGCACAGTGATTCCTGTGACTCACTGTTTTATGATGGTGATTTCTCTAGCATGTTCCAAGTCAACAGTCAGTGGAAAACATTACCCTGACCCACAGGAGACCTGAATTTCTACAGTCTGAGACTCAGTTTTTATGTCCTTCAATGAAGTATTCACCCTCTAAGCCCTCTCACATTTTCCAAAAGTCTATGAATTATTTTAAGATAGAATTTCTGTTTTTTTTCTTTTTCAGCTTATTTATTCCTGTGAATATTGGTATTGTTTCTGAAACAATTACTTCAAGTTTATTCACTTGGAAAATGTTTACTAAGCCCATGCCTGGAATTTGAGAAATGTTTATGCTTAGCATGAATGAATGAATGAATGTCTCATGACAAGTGTGTACTGTAATCTCCACCCCCTAATCTACAGTTTTATTTTCCAAGGTTCCAGTTACCCATGGTATACAGTATAATAAGAGAAAGGGACTGTATTCACATAATTTTTATTACAATGTATTGATATAATTGCTCTATTTTATTATTATTGTTATTATCTCTTACTATGCCTAATTTGTAAGTTAAAGTTTATCATTGGTATATATGTATAGAAAAAACCCCCAGCATAAATAGGGTTCAGTAAAAGCCACTGTTTTAGACATCCACTGAGGGTATTGGATTGTATTTCTTTAGATAAGGAACAACTATTGTACTTTTAATGTATAAATAGCCACAAAGAATCCTTAATACACCAAACATAAGAAGACTTTGTAGCCTTATATTGGTTTTAAATCATTAATAAATTACACAGTATATTAATGTTCAAGAGTTTTTGAAAGGTATATTACCATTCCCAAGATATCTAGATTACCACCAGGAAGCCACTGGCAAGAACAATAGTCAATTTAGAGAAAGTGTTAAGATAGTTATTGTTTCAAGTTTTCCAAGGGGAGTAAAATTTCTATAAAGATATTTGATCTTCTGTGCTTAATACCATTTTAAGAATGGCCATTATTAATAAAACAAACAACAACAGATGCTGGCGAGGATGTGGAGAAAAAGGAACGCTTTTACACTGCTGGTAGGAATGCAGACTAGTACAACCTCTTTGGAAGACAGTGTGGCAATTTCTGAAAGAACTAGAAATTGACCTTCCATATGACCCAGCAATTCTTCTGTTGGGAATGTGCGCAGAGGAACTCAAATTATTCTACGAAAAAGATACCTGCACACGCGTGTTTGTTACAGTTCTATTCACAATAGCAAAAACATGGAACCAACTATGTTGCCCATTGAAGCTGGACTGGATTAAAAAAAAGTGGTACATATACACAATGGAATATTATGCAGCCATAAAGAAGGACAAATATATAGACTTTGCAGCAACTTGGATGGATTTGGAGTTGATCATACTCAGTGATTTATCACAGAAACAGAGAACTGAGTTCCATATGTTCTCACTCATAAGCTGACCTTGAAAAATTATAATGCTATAAGAAAGCGATTGGCAGTAGTGAAAAACTGTCAGGGGAGGGAGGGTGGGATTGGCAGATGAGGGAAACTGCTAGGGGATGGAGGGGCATACCTCATCAACAAGGGTACATGCACGATCAGTGTTTATATACCTAACCCTGAATTGTACCCCACATCTCTATAACAATAATAATTTTTTAAAAAGATATTTGATCAAGCACAACTAAATAGGGTAAATTTGGACCACATGGCAGATGCTTTAAAACATATGGGGACAAAGTCCCCATTTGGGTGTTTTTTATATATCAGGCATTAATATTTTTTTTCAGAAATCAAGGTCTGAAAACTATATTTTCTACATTGAAATACCTTTCTTGGCTGGGTGTGGTTGTTCATACCTGTAATCCTAGCACTCTGGAAGACTTAGGAGGAAAGATTGCTTGAGTCTAGGAGTTCAAGACCAGCCTAGGCAACATAGTGAGACCTTGTCTCTACAAAAATAATTTTAAAAAATCAACCAGGGCTAGTGGCACACACCCATAGTCCCAGCTATTCAGGAGACTGAGAAAGAAGGATGACTTGAGCTCAGAAGATTGAGGCTAGGGTAAGTCACGAGCATGCCACTACCTCCAGCCTGGGCAACAGAGTGAGACCCCCAACTCAAAGCAAACAAGCAAACAAACAAACTTTTCTTATTGAATCCTATTCTCTTCCTCATTGTACCTATTATTTTTGCACATTTTCATGAAAGATTATTATTACATTTTACTATATTACTTGAAGTTTTATAAAGAAAAATCAAGAAGAAAGATAACCAAAAAATGAAACATAAGTTTTATATAAAAAATTCAGTTCAATTAATCAAAGTAGTTCAAAGTATTGCATACCTGCAAAATTTCCACAATCCCTTCCTTTATCTAAATAGGGTGTAATTCATATTCACAAAGTTTTGAAAGTACAAGGTACCTTAGAGATCAGCTAGCTCAACTCTCATTTTGCAAATAAAAAATATTCTGCCACAGGCAAATTAAATGACTCTTCCAAGGTTATACAGCCAGCTCCTGGCAGAGCCAAGCTGTGCGTGGGGTTCCCGTTATTTGCCTCTGCAATCTTTCTGCATCAGTTGACGAGAGCATCATGATCTGAATTTAGTAGTCAAAGTATGCATTGGATGTATGCTTCTTATGAAAATGTTAATTGTGAACAGCATCAATCAAGTTAAGGTTGACCTAATTTCCTTTTGACCATGAAACATTTTTTTATTTTGGCCATGTTTTTTTTTGAAGGGCATATTTTAACCACAGGTTCCACAGAGAAGCTTTTTCTCATATCTATATGTTTGCCTTTCTGTATTCACTTGGCACAGCAGAGCTACTTGTAATCACAGAGAAGTCCACACTGAACCACTCGTGCACACCTAAGACTGGTTATACTCCATACCTTCCAGCTTTCCAGGACCTAAACAAATGCATATTGAAACTGACAGAAAATGTCCTAAGCTGGGTGCAGTGGCTCATGCCTGAAACACCAGCACTTTGGGAAGTGAAGGCGAGAGAATTGCCTGAGCCCACGGGTTCGAAACCAAC
Organism: Carlito syrichta; assembly: GCF_000164805.1. Classification (NCBI taxonomy): domain Eukaryota; kingdom Metazoa; phylum Chordata; class Mammalia; order Primates; family Tarsiidae; genus Carlito; species Carlito syrichta. The sequence goes on from NW_007232373.1 coordinate 180,777, forward strand.
CTGGACGATTTTGGTGAGACCTCTTCTCTACAATAAACTTTTTTAAAAAAATTAGGTGGGCATGGTGGTATACTCCTGTAGTTCCAGCTACTTGGAAGGCTGAGGCGGAAGGACTGCCTGAGCCCAGCAGGTCGAGGCTGCAGTGGCCATGTGCATGCCACTACACTCCATCCTGGGCAACAGAGACTCAAAAAAAAAAAAGTGAAAATTTCCTAAATGCAAATGATCATATTAGTAAATAACACACACCTACTCACATCATTTAACAAAGTAACTTGCAGTAATTACTAAGCAATGCTCTATAATAACTATATACATTTGTCATCAAAGTAATAATGCCCTGGAATTTGCCAGTCCTCTCTTGGAGGCTTCTTCAGAAGCTGGGTGGCCTCACCCAAGCAGAGCACTTGGAATTGCACAGTCTTCTACATCTGTGGGTGGACGGTGCTAAGGAGCTTGGCCTTCACCTCATAGGACAGTGAGCCTTCAACTGCACAATGTAGCAGATTCACCTGGGAATCTTGTTCAAACTCCATGTCCCCGGGCCTATGACTACGAGGTTCCGTCTCAATAAGTTGTACATAGAGCTCAAGAATGTAATTTCTGAGAAAAGTACACAGGTGATACTACTGCACATTCCAAGTTGAGAAAATCTAAAGTGCCAAGAAAGGGTTTCAAGGAAGGGTTCTGATGATGCTGACCAGGACAGGCAACACTGGCAGGGAGGCCCCTGAGCACCTAGGCAGGCCCCCTTCCACCTACAATTTTGCTACCCTATGAAACATCTGGCATGGTCCCCCTCCTAGTGCTCCCATACCCTGGAGAAGCTTTTGAGCATGGGAGTAACCATTTGCAAAGACATGGGTGAACAACGTAGGAGAACTCCCAGAGCACCTTTTGTGGGGAGTCTAGGTGAAATGTGACCAGCCACTTCCCCACTCTATACTCAAAAAGAATGAGGAGGTCAGGATGAGGGTGGCAATGTTGGGGTTGAACAGTCATAAAAAGCGGCAAATGGTCAGACACAGTGGCTCATGCCTGTAATCCCAGCACTTTGGAAGTCCAAGGTGGAAGGATAGTTTGAGCCCAGGGTTTTGAGGCCAGCCTGGGCAACATAGTGAGACCTCATCTCTATAAAGATATTTGATCAAGCACAGCTAAATAGGGTAAAAACATATCCAAGTTTTAGACCACATGACAGATGCTTTAAAACAAAAAATAGAAATACAAACAAAATGCAGCAATGAATGTGTACCCTCAGCTCCCAGTCAAGCCTCAGTGGCAAAGGCTCCCAGCCAAGCCTCTGTGGCAAGGAGTAGTTGAGCCAGGAATCTGGGTGAAGAAAAATGTAATGAGGTGAGGAAGCTGGGATTCTGCTGGCCAAAGAATTCTGGCAAATGTCATGGTTGGGACCAAGGCTTAGGGAGAATTAAGATGAACTCCCTGAAAAAGAGGAGAATAAGCCATCCAGGCTAGCTGGGCAGGTAAAAGAAGGTCCTGCAAGCTGCAGTGTAACCATGGGGCAGTGTGATGAGCTGTAACAAGTGGTAAAGTGGCCGTGTATGTGGCACAGGGCTTGAGGAAGGGGGTTTCCATACACCCAATGAGAATAGCTAGTGAGTAGAATCCAAAGTTGGAGCTAAAAGACTGGGGTTTAAATCCAGACTCTCCCCCCTCACATACACATATTGTGTGACTTTGAGAACATTATTTGACGTCTGTGGGCTTTCATTTCCTCCTCCTAAAAGGAGAATAAAAGTATCTTCTTTGGAACTAATAACCATAGGTCTGGATGCAGAGTATAATGTGCTGCCAATATTTTCACCTGATCGATGCACAGCCCTTTTCATGTGATCATAATTCAGGCACACACTAGTCCAGTGGTCTGTGGAGCCATCAATTCATGTGACATAGTCTTGGGCTAAAAATGAAAAAAGGGTGTTCTATGTGGGGTGAATTTGACAAGTGGAATGGTTTATTAGAATCTTCTTTACAAGCTCTTGTTTATATTTCCTCAGCCTTAAGTCATTTGTTTTGCTCAATGTTTATCCCACTAGGGTTAGGAGGGTAGGACTTAATGAATTACAGAACCAACAGAATGCCAAGTATGCTTTAACACTGGTATGCCAACTGACCCACCAACACCCCTCCCCCCCACACAGAGGATAACTGTAGTGAATAGTTTCATATTAGCATTTCTGAGATGACTAATAGTTAAGAAATTTGTATATCAGTTAAATTTATTTATGCTCAAAGGAAGACTTATTTTTCTCATGGATCTACTAAAATTCCTCTAGTAGTTTTTCTTATATGGAAGTTCTGGAAAAGAATACAAAGAGATGGACATATTTTCACCTGTTGTATTCTTGGAATCTGAGCAGAGAAGTAGAATATATAACTCACCTCTATCATATGATTGCCAGGTTTTAATAAAGATCTAGTCAAATTCTACGTAAGGCAGCCTGACTTTTGTGAGTATGAGTGTCATTTTGGCTTTTAGATACATTAGTCTGTGCAGTGACCACAGATCATAGAGTGAAACTTTCAGTGTGCCAGGAATAGTGTAATGAATAGTTCTATATTGGCTTTTCAAGTCAAATAATGAAGTCAAATAGTGAAGAAAGCTGTATAGCAGTTCTATTCTCACATGCAACGCCATGGTTCTTTCAGTGCATTCAAGGATATAGACATATTTTTTGAGAGCGTGTGTCTCAGAAACTGTGGGGACACAGCTGGAGGACAAAACAGATGCAATATAGACTAACAAGTCATCATGAATGTTATGAATATCATGATATTCATATTATAAGCTATACTGAGTGATATCAGCTATAGTAGAAGATGATATAGAGAAAAATGAAGTAAGTTAATTTAGATTACAGTATAGGCTCAGAGTAGTCCTCTCTGAGAAAGTGACTTTCAAGCCAAGACTAGAGATGTGTGGAGTTAATTTTGGTTTCCTCAGTGTTTTAACCTTTATGAGAATTAGAGAAAATGTATGTAAAATGCCCAGCACGGGGCCTGGCACAAAAGGTAGCCGGGAGATTCAGATCCACCCTGTCTCCTCATCAGTGACGCCAAGCTGGCCGGTACTTGAGACAGCAGCTCTTGGACAGCATGTGCTGCCTCAGGCTCTGAATCTGCTGAGTTGTAGGTACGCCCAGGTCAGCCAAGGAGCCACTGGCCTGTGGCCTTCCTGGTCAGGCTCCACTGGGCATGCTCTGTTTATGAAGTGTCGCTCAGATCTGCTCTGTGCAAAATTTCTCTGCAGAGGCGAGCATGTTTCCTCTCACTTCTTCTTTGTTCCGGTTTGTATGGCTTGGCTCAGATTCCCCGCTTCCTCTTCTTGGGAATAGGTTCACTTCCTGGTACCCAAACCCGACAGAACTTTCCTTGAAGCAAGATATTGACATCTCCCCAATGAACATTGTCAGCTCTTCTCTTCCCTCTCCCAACCATCTTAACCAGGCCAGGTTACTCCTGTGCAGTCCCTAGTTAAGATCAGAATGAGCTTTATCTGCCCCTAAAACTTTGTGGTTCCCACTTCTGTATTCACCCTTAGGAGGATGGAACTATGGCAGGATGAATTCACCCAGCCGCAGCCCAGGCCTGATTTCTAAGTCCTCTGTCTTCCCAGACAGCTGTCCCCAATGACCCCGCCTTGCATATGGTCAAAGCTTGGCGGATAATCAGTGAGTTCCCCAGTGTTGCTCCCTGGGCCAGGGAGTCTAGAGCAACTTCCCAAAACAGAGACAGGAGCAGTGCTTGGGTTGGGATCAGACAATGCTAGGCTTTGCTGAGAGGAATGGGGCCATTGTCCAGATGGGGTGGAAACAGACCGAGTTTGAAATAGTCAAAGGGTTGTGAAGGACCCAGAGTGGCTATGGATGTTGAGAGATTTGGAGCTTCCTAAAGGTGTCCCCCAGTCTGTACTGCAGAATTGGAGCCCCCTTGGCAAAGAAGAAGAGAACCAGAGGAGGCCAGAGTGGGTGATGCCATCAAAAGTCACCAAAGGACCAGTAGTGCTCAGGCCACAGAAAGGAGGGACAGTTCCCACTCCCACCTTCAGAGAGTGAGAGGAGAGCTGGGTTCAGGGCTGTATGACAATAGACATGAGACTGTGACCTAGGGAGCCTCCCCTGGACCTGATTTGGACAGATGTTATGTCCAGCATGATGGCTCACATATGTAATCCCAGCACTTTGGGAGAACGAGGCAGTAAGATTGCTCAGGAGTTTGAGACCAGCCTGGGCAACATAGTGAGACTTCATCCCTACAAAAAATTAAAAAATTAGCTGGGCATGGTGGCATGCACCTGTAGTCCCAGCTACTTGGGAGGCTGAGGCAGAAAGATTGCCAGAGCCCAGGAGGTTGAGGCTGCGGTGAGCCACAATTACACTACTGCACTCCAGCCTGGATGACAGAGTGAGACTTCGTTCAAAAAAAAAAAAAAAAAAAAAGGAAGAGAACTTTGATGCCACCAGAGAGTGCCTTGGCAAGGAAAGGAAGATAGTATGTTTCCCTATTGTGGTTTCTAAGGTTGTGGTTTCCAAGCTGCTGGGAGCACCTACAGAAAGGGTGGGTCATTTGTTATTCCATCTGAAGCACCCCCAACTTGGCACCTCTTGCAGTCTGAGGACAAAGAGAGCCAAGAAGAGCATACTTTGAGAAAGGGTGCCTTTGTTGTGCCCCTGTGTGTTTTCTATGTTCAGACACATGCAGAGAATAGCATATCAGATTCTGTCCTTGCAGGTAGATCACCTGGCCTGTGTCATCAAAATGTAGCATATTTCTATAGACTGTATGTTACTCTGTTAAAAAGGGGAGGGGGCGCTATACTCTCAAAGGCTGGGTTGACTAAGGAAAGATGCTTCTAAGCAGTTTCTTTATTATGTTTAATATGATCAGTTTGACTTCTGTCATGGATGACCACACAAAGTCACCGAAAACTGTCATCTGCAAAGTTAGAAGTGCATAAAAATGTTTACACTATGCAGACTTTAGAGCTATTTTATGGTCAATTTCTCTTATCACTGGTTCCATCCACTGACCCACCAATCATGACAGAGTTCTTGCTACTGCAGTGTTACTTATCATCATGCCACCCCTTTCTTTCTGAGCAGTCATAGTGGGTGATGAGAAAAATAGGGCACATTGAAGAGAAAATATGTGACTATACAAAAGACATGCACATTTCTTTGGCTGTCAGAATTAGCTATGAAAATTAAGATTGAGAACATCTGTTTGAATTATGTATGTAGCACAGGCTGTTCTGTTGTTTCACAGCTTCTCTCAGGAAAAAAAAGAAAAAGACAAAAAAGAAAAATACCTGCTAGTCTCTCACAATCTTCCCCTGGAGCTAAGTCTAATTTGCTTTTAGGTATTAAAAAAACCCAACTACTATTGATATTAAATACTGTCCCTAGGTGTGAATATTATGTAAATTTTATTATAATTTCTTTTTTAGACCCTGTATTGTAAGATTGGAAGGGACAGACTAAAGGCAGTAAACATAAATTTCTTTTTTTTTTTTTATTTTTATTTTTTTTTAAGTTGGAGTCTCACTCTGTCGCCCAGACTGGAGTGCAGTGGCCGCTCCCGGCCACCACAACCTCGACCTGCTGGGCTCTGGCGATCCTTCCGCCTCAGCCTTCCAAGTAGCCGGAATTACAGGCGCGTGCTACCACGCCCAGCTAATTTTTTGATTTATTGTAGAGATGAGGTCTCGCTGCCCAGGCGGGTCTCGAACCCGCGGGCTCAGGCAATCCACTCACCTCAGCCTCCCAAAGGCGCGGGATTACAGGCTGAGCCACCGAGCCCGGCTTAACATAAATTTCAAAATAGAAATAACTAGCGAAGTATGTTAGTTCAGTGTTTAATTAGGCATAAAAGCTTAATTTTTTGACCCAGACGTGAAAACCGTAGGAATACAAACTGACACAGAAAAAGCTGCTGGGAAAGGCAAAGGAAATGTAAAGGAACGAAGTAGAAAACAGATCATGACCAACCGGGCAGCTAAAGGCTTGCAATATTTACCATTCACCAAATGTCCCAGATTATTAGACACTACCGAAAATTAACCTAGAAAGCTGCAAGGAGTCTTCACATCTGTTGTCTACCACTGAGGATATTGACATATCAGACTAGGCTCTTCTTGGGTTTTTATTTTGTTTTGTTTTCATTTCCTTTTTAAAAATAATTGTGGCCAAATTCCTACACATACTATCTCTTAGAATTAAATGTTTATTTTCCTCTTCAATTAACATACTCTCTCTCCTTTTTTCTTGCTCTCTTTTCTGTGAATCAAATCCATTTTTTCTCATTGGATATTTCTTAGACAAACGGTCCCCAAGGCATTATCTCTGCCCTTGAGAAGCTTACCATCAAATGTGCCTCAGTTTATTTTCAATTCTTGCTGAATATAGTATTCATTTTTACTAGGTTTAAACAGGATAATAATACATTTAATAAACTAGAATAATTGCTTCTTTCCCCGTCTTTATTGAAAGGTCAAATTAATTTAACGATGTATTTTTTTACATTTAGTTTAAGAAATAGATTGTTGGTAGAGTAAAAAGGTGGGAACAAGCCGGGCTTGGTGGCTCAACCTGTAATCCCGCGCCTTTGGGAGGCTGAGGTGAGTGGATTGCCTGAGTCCGCGGGTTCAAGACCCACTTGGGCAACTTGGCGAGACCTCATCTCTACAATAAATCAAAAAATTAGCCAGGCGTGGTAGAGTGTGCCTATAGTTCCAGCTACTTGGAAGGCTGAGCCAGAAGGATCGCCGGAGCCCAGCAGGTTGAGGCTGCGGTGACCGGAAGCGGGCACTGCACTCCAGTTTGGGCGACGGAGTGAAACTCCAACTCAAAAAAAAAAAAAA
>NW_007232373.1:187676-211231 GCF_000164805.1 Carlito syrichta
AATACCAACTAAAAAAAAAAAAAAAAGGTGGGAACCGGAGACTGGGGCTGGGAGGATGCAGGAGGGATGAACCAAGAGGAGCTGTTGCTCAAGAGTACAAAATTTCAGTTAGACAGGAAGAATAAGTTGTAGTGATCTATTGCACTTCATGGTGACTACAGTCAATAATATTGTATTGTATATTTTAAAACTGCCAAAAAAATCAATTCTTAATGTTTTCACCACAAAAAAATAAGTTGATGAGGTGTTGGATATGTTCATTAACTTGATTGAATCTTTCCTCAATGTATACATAGATCAAAACATCATCTTATGCCCATAAATATAATTATTATTTGTCAGTTAAAAATAAATTAATAAAATAGATCAAAGTTTATTCTAACAAAATATATACTTAAACTATTTTAAAATATATTAACATGGTAAATATGCCTTAGTTTATTTTTGAATAGAAATTTTATTTTTCAGCAAGTTATTCTTTTAATATATTATTTGCAGACCCCTTTGGATTTCTGATAATTTATGAAAAATGCCAGTTTTTTCTTTCCTTTTTAAATCATATATTTTTTAAGTTTTATTTTATTTTTAATTGACACAAAATAATTGTACATATTTATGGGGTAAAGTGTGGTGCTTCAATATATGTATATGTTGTATAATGATAAGATCCGGGTAGTTAGCTAATCCATCACCTCAAACATTTATTGTTTCTTTGTGGTGCAAACATCCCAAAATCCTCTCCTTGAAATATATAATGTGCTATTTTTAAATATACTCATCCTACTGTGTTATATAGAACATCAGAACTTATTCCACCTAACTGTAATTTTGTACCCACTGACCCTACTCCCTACCCCAGAACCCCACCCTGCCTAACCTCTGGCCACAGTCATTCTACTCTTTACTTGTATGAGATCAACTTTTTAAGATTCCATATATGAGTGAGCTCATGCAGTATTTTTCTTTCTGTGTCTGGCATATTTGACTTAACATAATATACTCCAGGTTTGTCCATGTTATTGCAAATGACAGGATTTCATTCTTTTTATGACTGAATAATATCTCATTATATATGTATAATACATTTTTTCATCGTTTCATCTATTGATGGACATTTAGGTTGATTTCATATCTTGGCTACTATAGTGCTGCAATAAACATGGGAGTGCAGATATCTCTTCAAATGCTGATTTCATTTCTTTTAGATATATACCTAGTATTGAGGTTGCTGGATTATATAGTAGTTCTATTCTTAATTTTTTGAGGAATCTTCATAGTGTTTTCCATAATGGCTGTGCTAATTTACATTCTCATTCACAGTGTGTAAGGGTTCCCATTTCTTCACATCCTTGCCAACACTTGTCATCTTTTGTCTTTTTTTTTTTTTTTTTTGAGTTGGAGTCTCACCTCTACACCCAGCCCTGGGTGCAGTGGCCGCTCCTGGCCACTGCAGCCTCGACCTGCTGGGCTCCGGCGATCCTTCCACCTCAGCCTTCCGAGTAGCCGGAATTACAGGCATGCGTTACCACACCGGGCTGATTTTTTGATTTATTGTAGAGATGAGGTCTTGCCAAATTGCCCAGGTGGGTCTCGAACCCGCGGACTCAGGCAGTCCACTCGCCTCAGCCTCCCAAAGCGCGGAATTACAGGCTGAGCCACCGAGCCCGGCTTTGTCTTTTTGATATAGCAATTCTAACTGGAGTAAGGTGATACCTCATTGTGGTTTTGATTTGTGTTTCTCTGATGATTAATGGTGTTAAACATTTTTTTCATATACTCACTGTATGTCTTTTTTTTTTTTTTTGGTGTTTTTGCTATTCAGTTGAGTTTCTTTTATTCTGGATGCTCTTCTGGATACTAATTCCTTGTCAGGTGGATAGTTTGCAAATATTTTCTCACATTCTGCAAGTTGTCTCTTCACCTGTGGATGTTTCCCTTACTGTGCAGAGCTTTTTAGTTTGATGTAATTCCATTTTTAAGGTTTTGCTTTTGTTGCCTGTGCTTTTGAGCTCTTATCCAAAAAAAATTTGCCCACACCAATATCAAGACATGTTTCCCTATGTTTTCTTCTAGTTGTTTTATGCTTTCCAATCTTATGTTAAAGTCTTTCATCCATTTTGAGTTGATTTTTTGAATATGGTGAGAGAGAGGGTTCTAGTTTCATTCTTCTCCATGTGAATATCCAATTTTCCCAGACTTATTATTCAATCATATTTTTTTAAATTTTATTTTTATCTTCACTCTGGTCAGAACCTCTAGAAAAAATGTTGAAGTGACGTTAGTAGGTATCCTGGTTTGTTCTCAATCTTAAAAAAAAAAAGCTATTAATGTTTTACCATAAGACATTAGATAAGATCAGGCGTATTCAGGGTGGTATGACTGTAGACTGTTTTACCATTGAAAAAAGAGTATTTATTAATTGTTTTTATCAGATTAAGAGAATTCTCTTCTATCCTTGGCTTGCTAGGAATTTTTAAAAAATTAATAGATATTGAATTTTGTCCAGTACATCTCTATATCTTTTGTGATGATCATATGAATTTTGCCTTTACTAATTGGTGAATTATTTCATTTATTTTCTAATAGTAACACATCTTTGAATTCATGAGATAGACTCATATTAGTCATAGTGTTTTATCATTTATGTACCTGGCTAGATTTAATTTGCTAACATTTGGCTTGGAATTTTCATACATATATTTGTGAGTGAGATTGACTAATAGATTTTTTTCTTTTCTTGCAGTCCCCATGTCAAATTTTAGTATTTAGATATTGGCCTTAAATAAAGTATTGATAATTTTTTATACTTGGGATTAATTTGTATATTCAAATGATTTCTTAGGTATACGAGGATTTTACGTACTGATAACATTTCTTAAATAATTTTAAATGTTCAAATTTTTTAATTCTTCCTGAAATAGTTTTAATATATAATATTTCCATATATACTTCCATTTATATAAATTGGCAAAATTAATTCCTACTGTGTACACAAACATGTATAGAAAGCCAGAATCTCCACAGATTCTCTGGATTAAGGGTTTGCTATAGGTGTATCATTAGTGTCAATTTTAGTGGATCATAGTTGTCAGTTGCAGCTATTCCTATACAAACTGCTATCCATTTTTCTTGATTATCAATCTCTTTCCTCATGAATTATCTGGTTAACCCAATATTATGTACACATATAAACAGTTCTTAGGAGCCTATAATTTTCCAATAACTAGACTTTAAGACACACATAGTTTGAATATGAACTATTCATGTATTTAGTGCTAAAGCAGGTGTTTACACAATTTCATTTCACAGTGATGTTTCATTGTTATCACAGTCTTCCTTGTACTTCCATCACTCTGTCTCCCACTGGAAGATGGAAATAAAGAGAGCAGGTTGGCTGTGGAGTTATTTGCCTTGTTATAATTGGGCTGAGGTAACAACTTTTGTGGATTATACTTAAGAGAACTCTAGGGGTAAGCATTCCATGATAAAAAATGAGCGGGCAGGGGTTAACATCCTGCACTGAACAATTGTTTTCTATATTCTCTTTTAAAATACAGATTGGATGAATGTTTCCGTGTGAGCTATCTTCAAAAGTGAGGCTTTTTCTGGAATTAACTTCTGTGCTAATGTATAATCTTTTAGTTTTGGCAGAGAAGGTAGGAATCCTGCGGCTTAAACATTCTTTAAGAAAATGAATGGCTACTTCACCACCATTGATTTGTTTGCTGTAATAGAAACATTTCACAGGAGAGAGATTAGTACCATGAAAGGAAATTAAAATTAAAAGAGCTCTGAATTCTGGTTCTTGAGGTTGGAAGATTTGACTTTCTCTGATACAGTCACCCTCTTTTTTCATCTGTAGGAGAGTTCATTTCTCTATAGTTTTGGGGGAAATTTGCTTTTAAAAATTATGCAGATCAAGTTATCTTTTAAAAAATAAATTCCTGGACCCAGCAATTATAAGAAAACGTTGTCCAGACAATTGCCATCATTTGCAGTACTTATTGAAATGTTTTTCTGTGTGCCTATTTGAATGTGGGTGGATTTTTCTGGCTTGGAAATTTGTAATCACTGAAATTGAATAATGCAGATGCCAGAGGTATCTATGAGGACTGTTCTGCTCCTTTGACCCCATTCCATGCTGAAGGGACTCTGGGATGGGTTCAAAATACCACCGTCTTAATTTTATTTCTGCTGCCTGGTTTTCACATCATAAAGGAAGCTGAAGCTTAATGTAGGAAAGGAATTATGAAGATCTTTTCCTTGGCACTTCAGTTGGACTGCTCTGAGCTGAAGAAGAGAGATATAACCATCCAACAGTTGCAACTCAGAAGAAAAGTTCTGGATTCAAATAAGCCACAATACAACAAGGCATTAACTGTGATGGGTTTTCTCAGCATCTAGTTTTAGTCACCAAAATATATATTCTTCAACAAAAATATGAGAATGCACATATATTCTCTTAACTCTTGCTTGAGTAAAGTTATGATTCTATAAATACATCTGAGACTGAAAAGAAAAAGCTACTGCAAAGAAGTCAATAGTGTTGAGTCAACACTGTGACCAAACCTATTCACTGTTCACGTGAGTGGAAATGATAATTCTTGAATTCAAGTCTCATGTTTACTGATTGCTTTGCTTCCCATTTTCAAGTTTGAAACTGCTAACTACTAGCTTGGATAAGTACCATAACCTCTCCTCAAGTTCTTCCTCAGAATACAGGGTTAGAATAGTGAGAAAATACACAGGCTGTGGGTCAGCCTATGATGGAAACCCAGGCCCCATCTTCGTTTGCAGCTGCTTATCTCAAGGCACGTTTGCCTCAGTGACTCAGTGTCCTCCTGTGTCAAGTGAGGATTGCCATAAAACTGCCGCCCGGTGCTGTTGTGAGCTCCAAATGAGACAGTGAATGCCAAGCACTTAACACAGCGCCTTCTACAAAAGAAGCACTCAAGAAATGTTAGTCATTAAAAATGACCTTTAGCTGGGCTCGGTGGCTCAGCCTGTAATCCCGCACCTTTGGGAGGCTGAGGTGAGTGGATTGCCTGAGCCCGCGGGTTCGAGACCCGCCTGGGCAGCGAGACCTCATCTCTACAATAAATCAAAAAATCAGCCCGGTGTGGTAACGCATGCCTGTAATTCCGGCTACTCGGAATTACATGACTATGAACACTTACTTCTGTTTTTAACAACTCTCTTTTCAATTATTATGTTTTTTCCTGATTTATGCCTTTCACTAATGGTTATTCCCTCTGTGTATTCATTTAGTTCATTTTTTTTTTTTTAGTTTTTTTCTTTGTATTTGGCAGAAAAACAAAAAAGAAAGATGTCAGAGAGTCAGTGTGGTTTTATTCATATCAGCCCATTTATACAGTTTGGACATTTGCTTCCTCAAATCACAAGTTGAAATGTGGTCCCAGTGTTGGAGGTGAGGCCTAGTGGAAGGTGCTTGGGTGATAGGGGCAGATCCCTCAAGAATGACTTGGTGCCATTCTTGCATTAATGAATGAACTCTTGCTCTATTAGTTCATGTAAGGGCTGATTGTTTAATAGAGGCTGTTACCTCCTTCTCCTTCTCTTGCTTCTGCTCTCACTGTGTGACACGCGCCTGTTCTCCTTCCCCTTCTGCCATGATTATAAGCTTCCTGAGACCTCATTAGAAGCCAAGCAGATGCCAGTGCCATGTAGAACCTTGAGTTAAATAAATCTTTTTTCTTTATAAAGTACCCAGCTTCAGGTATTTCTTCATACCAATGTAAAACAAAATAATTTACCCAGCTTCCATGACCTGCATGTCCCCATCATAGCAAAATGGAGTTGCCAGATGATAAGGACGAACAAAAGTCTAAAGACTTCATACTGAGAACTAAGAATGAAGAAATAAATGTAGGCTTGAGGATGGATTATTTTTTTAATTTTGTTTTAATATATCATCTGAAGTTCTGAGTAGAACAAAGTTAGTTTGGACAAACTCTCAAACTACCAACAGAGTGTGATAATTTAAATCACATTAGACCTGTTAGGGATATACCTACAAAAGTGGCCTTTTAAAAAACCTTTTTGAGCATTTTGAAATTTAGTAATAAATTATATTCTGCAAGATTTTTTACTAGAAGTTATGGTGCATTTTCCAGCAGAAATAATTTTGTGAATAATGGCCAACTTCCTAGGGAAGCCCACATGTCTGTTGAACCTACTGATTATCAAAAGTATGCTGGGGGAGGTTCTGACAGGTCAGCAGTAGCTGGTCATCCAAATGCCAGAGCCACCCTGCTAGTTAACAAGAGGGCCAGGTGCTTCCTTCCTTCACTTCCCCTTGGTAGCAAATGGATTAAATGCCCCTTCAGCTCCAGGTACTTGGAGTAGTGTCCCAAAGAGACAGAGACTACATCTTGAGGTGAGAGGAATGAACTGATGGCTCTAGAGCAGGCATGGCCAACCTGTGACTCCTCCCCTCTTTTTCCCTCCTCCTCCCTTCTCCTTCCCTCCTCCCCCACTTTTCTTCTCTCCTCATCTGTGGGAGAGGAGATTCCTAAACTATAACTTGGGATATGAAAAAAATGGACCCAACTGAGATTTCTGCACACATTTCAGAGGATAGTCTTAACTCCTGCATGCATGCGTGTCACCAGTGTGGCATAAGCTTCTGAGCCCCCCGGCTCTTGGTGAAGAGGTTGGTTCCAGATACAATAATCTGAGATGGGAGCTGGAGATTGTATTGAGTAGATCATCACTGGGATGGAGAAACTGGGCATTTTAAGAAGAGAAGGTCAAAGTAACTCTAGAGTATAACACTCTATATTCCTTGAGAACCCTGTTTGGAGTTATTCCTGGGGTGAGGTGAAAGAAGGAAAAAATTGTCCTGGATAGTAGAAAGATCTGCAATAATAAGAGGTACAAGAAAAAAAAAAAAGGGAAAATTCCCAGAATCTTCCCTACATGGAAATCTTTATTCCCACTACTTCTGTCTATTATTCACTTAAATCTATGTTAAATTAGCATATTTTAAGTTTGTAGACGGCTTCCTAATTTCCAAAATGCTTTCCCCTATCGTGTTCCATTTGAACATCATAACAATTGTAGAGGGAAGGTGGAGGAGGTATTTACTGATGAAGCCTTATTTACTGATGAAGAAGAAAGGTTCCAGAAAGATTGAGTGGTCACAGGTCATCCAGAGCATGTGTGGTGCAGATCCAGACCTGGAATTCAATTATTCCTGCCTTCTTTTTCCTTCTTATTCAAATTCTTCCTCATAATTCTGGTCTTGACTCATGGGATTAGCAAAAATACAATAACGTGAATACATTTAAATTTTTTATGTTTTAAAATTCTAAACTATACAACAGTTTAAACTAAAGCAGGGATGTATTTTCCTACACTCTTTCTCTTTTAACATTGTAATATGTTAAATTCCAACATTTTTCTAAGAACCAACCATAAATAATGCATGCACTTAAATTATTTGGAAGTGTTACTAGACTAAGAGAAAAAAAGTGAGCCTTTGGCTAATTTATTCCATTAGATTGTGAATAGCAAACTTCAGGCTGCAGAAATTGCTAGGCAGAAAATGATTTCAGTTAGAACAATGATTTATCTTGAAAAGCCTGGTTGAGTTTGTTTCCGTAACTTAATCAAAATGGACATTTTATGCTTTCATCATAAATAAGGTTCCAGTTGCTGGAATAAGTCCCATGAAATGGAGATGGAGAATAAATGTTGTTCAGGGTGTGCTTATCTAGGGCTGATTATCTTCTCCCTGCATCCCATCCTTCCTTCCGGTTTGACATTTGCTTCTTGTTGGTGTTCCACTTGAGGTTGACAAGGGGAAATTGTTTGAAATAGAGCTCAGAGAGCTGTATTTGTCACTGTGTTGACTGCTTGTGAGAAAAATTGGGAGTGCTAAGAGCCACCTACAGTTATGTACCAAAGTGAAGTTTGGAAATCTATGTAAATTGGGACTACTCCTACCCCAAATTATCAAGAGGTTTGGAAGCTCTTTGCTAAAAAATATAATGTCATGGTCTGAGAAGCAATCTCAATTTCTCTTTAAATATTTATTTTTAAAAATCATTTTGATAGTTGTATAATTTTCTACTGAATGCCTTTCTTAATTTCTTAGTAGCTTATGTGGACTATAATCTGATGTTAATTTTTCAATAAAGTATTTCTAATATAGAAAGAATTACTAATTCATAACAACTAAATTATACTTACTGATCTTTTTGATTACAACTTATTTATTTCCCATTGCACTCAATTGCAGGACAAATAAGAATTTTCAAAATAAAAACCTTTTTCTTAAAATGGTTTTTACTTCCCAGTTAAATGCTGTAAAATTCAACCATTCTTATGACATAATTTTGCTAACTTGTATATTATTCTTATTTATTTATTTTTTTTTGGCACCTTTCCTCCACGTAGTGTCTTACCATAATTCACTCCCCCCAGGTATAAGAATCTCCACATTCCTGAAGTACAACTAGATAGTTCCTTTAATCAAGGACATATCCCGTAGCTCATTAACAGAGAGAGAGATATATATATGTTTTACATTTATTTATTTTTTTATTATGAAGCTGTGGGGTACAGTTAAGGGTTAGGTATACAATTGCGTTTCATTCAGGCACCCTGTTGATATGGGGTGTTTCCCTGTTCCCAGACAGATATTTGCTAGTGTTAATCCCCTCTCCCTCCCCCCACCATAGTTTCCCAGTATGGTCAGTCATTTTCGTATAGTATTGCATTGGATGTTTAAGGTCCATTATATGAGTGAGAACATGTGATATTCGGATCTTTGTTTCTGTGAGAGGTCACTCAGTATTATAGACTCTAGTTCCATCCAGGTTGCTGCGAAATTCATGATTTTGTTCTTTTTTATGGCTGTGTAGTAGTCCATCATGTATATGTACCACATTTTTTAAATCCAGTCCTCTTTTGACGGGCAGCATGGCTGTTTTCAGGTTCTTGCTATTGTGAACAACGCTGCGATAAACATGCATGTGCAGGTATCTTTTTTATAGAGTGATTTGTGTTCTTCAGGATATATTCCCAGTAGGGGGATTGCAGGGTCATATGGGAGGTTGGTATTTAGAGCTTTTAGGAATCGCCACACTACTTTCCACAGAGGTTGCACTAGTTTACACTCCCACCAAGGTACAAAGTACAAAGAATAACAAATACCTCTGTTTTCATTCTCCATAATTAATAAAGTTAATATTTTGTAATATTTGCTTCCAGTCTCATTTTCTCCTCAAAATTAAAATATAAAAGATAAAATTAGAGACTCTCTGGCTGTGAATCTGTATTATTTTCAACCCCCGTTTAATCTTCTTGCATAAATATGTAGATATCCATAAGAAAAATGTAGTACATTTTATTACATAAATGGAATCATATTACATATTTCTCTATAACTTGCTTTTCCCTCCTCCTCCTTCTCTTCCTCCTCCTCCTTCTTCTTCTTTTTGAGACAAGGTCTCACTTTGGAGGCTGGAATGCAGTGGCACAATCCTGGCTCACTGCAGCCTCAACCTCCTGGGTTCAGTGATCCTTTCACTTCAACTTCCTGAAAGCTGGGACTGTAGGTGCATGCCTCCATGCCTAGCTAATTTTTTTTTTTTTTGGTAGGACAAGGCCTCACTATATTGCTCAGGCTGGTCTCAAACTCTTAGCCTCAAACAATTCTCCCAACTTAAGTCTCCCGAAGTGCTGGGATTACAGGTGTGAGCCCAGCCTGTAACTTGCTTTTGGTACTATTATTTCTTTGTGATCAGTCCTTATAAATATGTATTTGTGTGTCTATGTATTGGGGATGAGGGAGTTCATTCCTTTTAATGAAAACCCTACAGAAACAATATTTGGGAATTTAGAAAGTAGTACTTCCCCAGAGAACTGACAAAAGCAAGATCGCTAAGATGGGAATTAATTTCCTCAAAACAAGACACAAAATATGGCCCGCAGTACTAGAACTGAAACACCAGGCAAATGCACAGTGTCAGGAGCAATGCAGAAATACACTAGAAAGACTCAGAGAGTGAAGGCCCAGTGTCCTCCCACTCTGCTTGCTATTTAGAATTTAATAATCTAAATGCTTAAAAAAAAAAAACCTTACATCTACAGTATGGATTACTCATTGATAATTCACTTAAGTCAGAATATCATTGTATCCATTTCTGATATTTTACGTTTGGGGTTATTTTTTGAGTCAGAGTCTCACTGTGTCTCCCAGGCTGGAATACAGTAGTAGAATCCAGCTCACTACAACCTTGACCTGCTGGACTCTGGCAATCCTTCCGCCTCAGCCTCCCCAATAACTGAGCTTACAGACATGCACCATCATGCCTGGCTAAGTTTTTTATCTTTTTGTAGAGACAAGGTCTTGCTATGTTGCCTAGGCCAGTCCCAAACTCCTGGACTCAAGTGATCATCTTGCCTTGGCTTCCCAAAGTGCTGGGGTTTTAGGCGTGAGTCACCACACTTGGCTGATTTCTGATATTTTAAAATATTATTTTGATAGCACACATTTAACCTGGATTATATACTTGTAAACCTTAAACCTGTGAAATATATTTCAAAATCACTGATAGCTTAACTACCATGATCTGATTTTCCCCAGCACCTTTTTCTTAAACATGTTTCTATCCACACTGTCTATAAAGTTTCATGTTAACAAAATATTCCTGCAATGAGAGAATTTTGAAAGATGAATTAATGAGATTTTAAGTATAAGCATTCTTCAAGTAGATGTATTAAGAACTAATAATTCCCTCTAGCTAGAATATTAAATATGTGGAAAATCAAGCCAACAAAGAAATCATTACATTCACAAATTTTATATTATATTTCAAGTCATGTATAATTTACTTCTATTCTTTGTTGGAAAATACTGACTTTTATATTTTGATTGACATCTAATATATACTATAAATTGCATAGTATGTACATGTGAACAAATACTGACATAGAAGTCTATTATTTTTATCTTGCATAACTTATATTGCATTAAAAGTTTATGTATAGCATACTAGCCTTAAGTCAAGCAAAAATATTGATATTTATTATAGATGATCATAATAGTTAATGTTTATTCATTGCTTATAAGCCAGGCATTGTCCTAGGTTTTTTTTTTCATGCATTACTTCTAATTATCTCCACAACCTTGCCTAGTAAATATTATTGATCCCACTTAACAAGTGAGAAAATTGATGCCAAATGATATTAACTAACTTACCCAAAGGGATACAGCTAATATGTGATAGAGATAAGATCTAATTCTACATTTGTCAGATTCCAAAGATAGCCCTTTCTACTATACCACATTACTTCTTAGGTGCATACAAAAGCTTAATAAACTACTACTAGCTGTGAGATACACTTTGTCAGATTTGTTGAGCTCAAATACCAACTTACGAGTTATGTAATCTTGGACATGTTACATAACTTCTCCTTGTCTCAGTCTCTTAATAGAGTTGTTCATAAAGGTTAAATCACTTAATATTTTACAAGTGCTTAGGAAAGTTCCTTGCACATAGTAGTTACTCAATACATGTTCATTAGTAGTACTATCAAATTTTTTTTAAAAACTTTAATATTCCTGGAGTTGTCAAGAGCTTTTTATGTTGTTGAAAGTTTAAATGAATAGATAAATGCCTGTGTGTATGCTATAGAGGATAATGATTGATTAATAATCTTGATTAGCTCAGAAGAGAAACCACAAAAAAGATGATCCAGAAAATAAACTTATAAATATCCACAAAATAAGAAATAATGCACTAGAAAACTTGTGTCCAAACCAACAGAAAAGAATTCTGAGCATTCATATATTATCAGTAGTACTACCCAGGAGGTTGCATTAAAATAGATAAATATTATAGCTTGAGCAGATGTATCAAATAGATGGCAATAAAAATGCACTGTAGATTTCTGTTTTTTCCTTGTTTTTACCCAGCTGGCTTCTATACATTGGGGATTTTATCTGTAGTTAATGACTATGGGGGAACATACACTTCTATAAAACATGGACCAGCAAAAATTAGTCTAATACAGGAATCATTCTATAAGGGATGGAAGGGAGGTTAACATGAGAGGGCCCTCTGTGGGTACCAGAATTTTGATTGCATCTGTCAAGCAGGTGGTACTTAGACCTCAGATATCTAAGTAAGAACTGGAGAGATTTTTGTTTCATCCACTTTTGTATCATCTGCAGGTCATAATATAATGCCTCGCACAGAATAATGATTGCTACATTGAATCACATTTTATTCTTTTAAAATTCTGGAGAAGATAATCTTCTTGATTCCTATTCTCTGTTTCAAAATGATTTTATTTGGTTTTATAGTTATAATGTATTTATTGAGTTTGGGCCCTGGAGAAATGGGAGCAAGTCTGGCCTCCACTATTACACTAATTGGGTGATCTTGGGCAGGTCCTTTGAGCTGTGGGCCCTTACTGCTCTCTTTTTCCTCCTCTTCTGTCCTCCTTTCTTCCCCTCCCCTCCCCTTTCCTCTCCTCTGTCTTCTCTTCTCTTCTGTTCTCTTCTCTTCTATCTATTCTATTGCATTATGTATTCTATTCTATTGAGTTGTATTCCTTGAACATATTGAAGCAGATTAAGACCACTTTAAAATTTAAATATTTGAAATTCCTAAAGGCAAAACAAGTATTTTCTGGTCATACAATAGAATAATTATGTGAATCTCCCGGGCTGATTGAGTCACTGGGTGTGGAGCCTGCGTACTTTTGTTACACCAAATGCAGGTGATTCTTATGATATGGCAAGTTTGGAACATTGAATCATGGATATTGAAGATAATTTATTTCTATACAGTGACCAATAGCTTTTTTAGTTTTAAATTCAATCTTATTATTACATGATATATTCTTCTATCTTCTCTTCAAGATTCTGCTTTTCAGCTTCAAACATTTTGTGAATTCTTGATATCTCCTGTCTTTTGGCAGGATTATTCTGTCTTTTGAGTTGTGGAGGTCACAGCATCAGTCTGAAAGGATTGTGTGCAATTTGTGAATCAAAGTTCCTCGCCTGCTTCTTGGTACTCTGTAGGTACTCAACAAACATTGCTTTCCGTCTTTTTGTGTTTCTTCTTTTTTTCTACTATTCTCCTTTTTCTGACACCCAATAATACAAGTTAGAGCCTTGTTTCTCATGGGTGGTCTGTGAATGGGCTGGAGATCTCCCTAGACCACCGAAGCCCAATCTGTAGGTCTCTAGGTGATTTCTGTGAGCATTAAGCTTGAAGAAGAGGGATTCAGAGGCTTGGGTGGCAGCGCTCACGCTCCTCACTACTGTTCAAAAAGAATCCCAAAGCTCATGGCATAGGTTTAGCCATAGTTTTCCATTTATATGTGAACAGCACATTTATAAACCTGATAATACCTCAAATTAATGTCTACTATGGAGTACATGATTTTATAGGGACTGAGCAGCTTGTCATTCTAATTTAAGAGGGGGGTGAAGATATGCTTATTTAAACCCACAAAAAGAGCTAACACTTCATATGCTCTTGGTAATATCTGGAAATAATTCTGTCATTTTAAGCTTTGGTCTGTACTTCTTCAAAGCATTGTTATATTTCTCTGATTTACATGTAAAAACAGAGAACATTCACAAATATATTGTTGCAGCCCTAAAAATAGATCCATTGCTGTTTGAATAACAAAGACACTTATTTTAGTATCGACAGTGTTTTTTGCTACATTTGGCTTTGCTGTAGTAACTTTCCAAGGTCAAGAAAAACTTATAAAATGCTTTTTTCTCTGTTGAGATATTGATTTCTTTCCATTTAAATGTTGCATCACCGTCAGAATTGAGCAAAAACTCCAGGATTTTCTCCTAGTACTAAAACTCAGGTTTAATGGGACGGCTATCTCAGTCTTCTTTCATAAAATAAGCTTAATGGAATCATATGTTTAGAAACCACACATTAAAACGATAGCCCTGTATCGTAAATTTATGGAAGACCTTAAGCCAACATTTCAAAACTTTCTTTACCCAATGCTAACTTTACTCCTGGGTACCACCCCCCACCAGAGCCAGTCTTTCAGTCAGTGGCCCCTACACGTCCCTGATGGAACTAGAGGCAGAGGACTCTTTGAAGGGCACTAGTATGGAGGCTTAAAATCTTAACATTGGAGCTATTTGACTGGAAACTGAAAAACACAAATCCAATTTATAAAAATGTAGAAAAGGAGTGTCTAGAGACTATTCAGAGTGTTAGCTTTCCACACCTAGGAAATAACAGTTACCAGATAAAATACAGGAATTCTAGTTAAATTCCCACCAAAACATTTTACAGCATATCAACTCTCAAAGTTTAATATCCACAAAAATCTTTCTGAGCAAATGCCCAAGTCTTATTCCCCAAGAGTCTAAATGATTCAGTAGCTCTAAAGTGGAACCCAGGGCATTGCCATAGTAACAGGCTGAAGATGATGGTTTAGTGGACCACATTTTGAGAAATACCTGTTTAAAGTGTTTGGAGTGAATCTAACTCTATATTAAGACTTACCCAGAAGTTGTGAGTCTTATTTTAAAACTTTGAAGGACTGAATTAAAAAATAGCCTACCTATTTGTCCAAAATTTCAGACAAAATTTACCTGAACATTACATGCAAATGCATTGCTCTTAGAATGTCCTCTTGCATCTCATTTCTTTATTTTTTCACTTTGTACTTTTAAAACAATGTGCAGAGACATAATAGTTCTCAAATATATATTTTATTGTATTTCTACTTGAAGTATAATAGGACACTTGGTCAAAGATAGGAAATGGCTGAGACCAAGAGCTTAGTGACTACCCCTGATGGAACAGAAGGTTGAAAAAGTCATACTGCCTATAACCTAAGGAGGAAGTCTTGGTGATTAAAGGAATGCTAGCAGGGAGGTCCTTGGGTAGGTGGTTATCTCAGCAGATAGGTAGAATTACTGTCACAGAATTGAGCAACCATGGGTGATCCACTCTGGGTAGTTAGGAGCTAGTCTGTAGTTTCTTAATGATCGGGGATTCTATAGGACTTCAATCTTTGGGAATATGGAATGCTGAGTAGGAACAGAGCATCAGACCTGGATGGAATTACATAAGACTGGGGTACAAGGCAGGCTTTAGCCAAAGCAATTATTCAGAGCCTTGTTCCTATAACCAGAGTAAGTGCTTAAATATATAAATAATTTTTTAAAACAAAGAACAAAAGACAATAAGATGCTGACCTGGTGCATGGATCAGTTTCCCAGGGTTGCCCTAACAACATGCCACACACTGAGTGGTTTAAACAACAAAAATTTATTCTCTCAGTTTGGAGACTGGAAGTCCAAGACCAAAGAGTCAGAGGGCCACGCTCCTTCTGAAGGCACTGAGGAAGCACCCAAGCCTCTCTCCTCTCCAAGCTTCTGGCAGTTCCTTGGCTTGTGTCAATGTAAACCTCATGTGGTGTTCTCCCTGTGTGTGTGTCTCTGTGTCCACATTTCCCCTTTTTAATTAGGATACTAGGCATACTGGAGTGGAGAATAGCCCTAGTCCAGCAGGACCTCATTTTAAATAAATACATTGACAATAACTCTATTTCCAAATATAATCACATTCCTTGGTACCGGGAATTAGAACTTCAACATACAGGTTTAATAGGACACAATTGTCATCCCTAGCAAAGCACCTCTGTCAAGAGAGGTCCAGAAGTCAAATATGAGCAGACATGAATCTGGCAACTTTGTTGGAAGATCCTAATGTTATCTGGGCTTTGTGCTATCAAAAGGAAGCACAGCTTGGGCCAGAGTGGTGAGGAGCTGTGTATCTGGGCTGAAATTGCATTTTTCTCCCATCTGTTGCTACCTGATGCTTAGTAAAAGGTAAATTTAGCAGTGTCCCAATAGGTTTGAAATATCTGAGTAACTGGTGATGTCTGATGGCTTCATTCCTTCTCTCCTCCCCGCAGCCCCTCTCAGGTGTGAAAAGAGGAAAGGGAAGTATGTTTTGTTTTGTTTCCCCCTCCCCATACATAGGGAATACAGTTACCAGATAAAATACAGGAATCCCAGCCAAATTATAATTTTAAATGAACAGCAGATATTCTTTTTCACTATAAGCATTGCCCAAATATTGCACAATAGATGTTTATACTGAAAGATTATTTATCTAAAATTTCAATTTAACTCGGTATTCTGTGCTTTTTATTTTCTAAATCTGTAGCATCTACCTTGATATCCTGTTGCTTATATCTTCTTCAGCTGTAAGAAAAGAATTTAACCCTAGTGGTTTGGGGCATGTTTCCCAGATGTTTCTTAGGTGACATGAAAACTGCCACATCATGTAGCTGACTGCCTCACACGTCTTATGGGGTAGAGGTTGCCTCGTAGGCCACCTGGGGATCTACCTGCTTTCCATCTCCCTAATGAAGTAACAGTTAAGGTGTTAGCCAATTTTTTATTTTGATCTTGAATTTTTTTTTTTTTACCGTGTTTGACTAGATTTTGATCTATGTGACTTGAGAAAATATATGGTAGTAAGGGAAATTTGTAAACCTGGAAGCCATGGCCAAGCTACTTTGTCCATTTTCAGGTGGCATAAGGGAAGTTGATTCTTTTGGGTTCTTTTGTTCTACCTGGTCCCAGCACTACAGTGTTGGTTTGATGAATTTGAAAATATCATGTCTGTACAAGGACATCATTAGATAACAATTATTCAAATATTGAAAACCAAATTGAAGTTTAAATGAAATAATATTTTTTTCCAGGGAAAACTATTTAAATATATAATAGATGACTATTTTCCTGAAAGTCAAGTCCTTTTATAACTTGTATTTTACAATTTAGTTTTCATACCTCTGGGTGCAGTTTTACCCTTTTCTCATGTCCCCGCATGGTAGTATTTCAATTTAAAATATTTGAAATATTTTAGAATAATTGCTTAGCTTTTATTATATTGCATACTTTGATTGGCTCATCTGAGGCCTCTGCTTCTACAAACTTTTCTCTTATTAGTGGTTGGTAATTCAAACTTCCTCAAAAGAGTTTTGGCACCAGACTGGATGGTTGTTTTCTTGGACGAGAGTGCTATTCCTTAGAATATAAATGTTATACAATTTAACAGGAAGTGCTAAACCCAGAAGTGCCTTGCTGGCATTTTTTTGTTTTTCAGACAAATGAGCTAATGTTTAGAGTCAGCACTGTGAGCTCCTCACACTTGAGTTTGGTGAGGAAAGTAACACTCTGGGGACGCAAATGCATAATTCTTTAATTAAAGATGATGCCATTAAATAAAGTAGAGGCATGAGAGCAAACTAATAACTTGGGAAACTTTGCCACTAATGCCTTTTAGAATTCAATATATCCTAATACACACAAAAATTTTCCATTAGTGCAACTTTCTGATACTTCTCCAATGACTGGAATGTAGTTCTTCGGAAGTAGACTCAAATACTCCAACATTAAGAGCTCTTTGCTGTAAAATTTGACATTCCCTTTTTTTTTCTGCAGGGAGGAAGATGGTAGCATTGATCTTTTGTCACTTCCTTCCTTTCTCCAAATCCCTTTTCCCTGTTGATGGTGAATCAATTCCAGAACTCTATTAGTTATTATAACTTGTTATCAAAAATATTCTTCTCAGCTAAGGAAACTCAGAATTGAGCCATCCAGTCATCCAGTAAACAGCCACAGAACACCCATGTGCTTCAAGTCTGCAGACCAGAAAGGCTAGCACTTGGCTTCTTATTTCTAAGTATTTCTTCAGTGTCACCTTAGTTGTTTAGTACGTGGGAAATTAGTATGTTTTTTTGGCAGTGGTAAACTGTTACTTCTGACAAGATTTATCCATTTTAGTAGCTTCTTGTCTTTTCTCAGAGGAGACAAGTGATATTTTAACTAGATTCTGTAGCAACATTCATCATGATTATTTAGTATTCTCAGCACAATGACAGTGGTCATAAATTCTTTATGAAATTAATCCCAGCGACAAGGAAATTGACATTATAATGTGCTGTGTCTCTCCTTCCATGGGGTGTACATTCTGGTAAATATTAAGTCAGTCAAAATAATACTTTTCTTGTAAAAATTTCATATAACCATATGCTATGCTTTTTCTTTGCCATCTTTAGTTTATGGCAGCAATTACAACTAATGGCAGACAAAGATTAAAAGTACATCAGAAAATTACATTCTGACTCCTGATGAATCTAGTTTTTTTTTTTAAAGCAACAAATTCTATTCCTTTGTCTGATGTGTTAGAGAGAAAAGCAATTATGTTGCAGTTATGTTAGTTGGCTTGTATTATTCAAGCAAAAGTATGATAAGCTCCCTGTACTTAACATATTTTAAATGCAATCATTGTCAAAGATTCCTCTGAATATATTATCTGATTTAATAAATTGTCTTCTTAATATCCTCTCACATTACATGTAACACCAAATTTATGAATTCCCTAATGAGCCATGTCTTAATCCATGTTTGAATATCCACTTCCTAGTCCAGTATAAGGAACATTATAGACACTCAGATGGAAAGGTGGATGGATGGAGGAATGGATGGATGGGTGGATGGATAGATGGACGGGTGAATGGGTGGATATGTGGGTGGGTGAATGAATGGGTGGGTGGATGGAAAAGAGGTGGAAGATGGGAGAAGGAGGTAAAGGGGATGAGTAGGTTGTTTGGTATTCAAAATTTGTTTTCCTTAGAAATAACTCTATAAATACCTTGGTGAGTGTTAAACTATTAAAATGCCACCATTTTTAACTTTGATGGAGTTACCTATGGATGCTATTCATAGGAGGATAGGACATAATAGTAATAGCCTTTTATTTCTTTTATTCTTTAAAACCTGTTTTAAATTAGTATTGATCCAAGAAGAATCACTATTTCTATTAAAAGGGCAGTGCTATTAAAGTTCATCATTTTAAATAATGCACTGATGTAATATTTCAGAAGTGGTCAGGCAGTCATGATACACCAAGTCAGGATACTAACTACCAGTTAGGATCTTAGGGAGCAAAAACCTCTTCCCAGGACTTGAATTTCAAAGAATAATTTGGCCATGCCAAGGAGAAACATTCAGCCAGGGAGCAATGTGAGTCTGTGCCATGGTGCTTCAGGAGTGCTCCATGGCTCACTTAACCAGGATAATGTATAGGATGAATAGATGTCACCAAGGCCACAATGATGCAGGCTCAGGCCATTTTTCAGCCACATGTAGATATTTTTATTCTCAGTATCCTTTCTGTAGAATAAAAATATCTCTCTGGTTGGTGTCAATTGATATTGATATGTAATTTTTTTACACGATGAATATGAAAGTAAAAATGTTAAAGAGGTTCTCACCAAAAGGGGCATGATGCACAAGCTAATCTCTGTTCTCAACAAGCAAATCCTGAGTGCTACACAAGACAATGCAACCTGTGTCCCCTAGACAGCTGCAAAGATGATGGCCATGGGGGCACTGGTTCCAAGCTGGTGCTTAGATATTCTTGAGGCCTTGGAACTTCAATCAAGTCTTTGGAACTATGAATAAATCAAGCACTGTGTAAATTAAACCACAACAGGACTGAAATTCTGCAAATTTGATTTCTTCTAACCTAAGTTGGCATATTTCAGAGTGAGACTGTATTCATGTTTGTAGAAGGTGTGCACAGTGCAACAGAGACTAGCATATATGGGAAAACCAAATAGTCTTCAAAGACACTGTCCACTTTTATATAGTTGTTGCAACCTCAGAGTCATTCTCAGGCCTGTTATGATACAGGAAACATAATATCACTTTTTTGTTTGTTTGTTTGTTTGAGTCAGAGTCTGGCTTCATCACCCAGGATGGAGTGCAGAGGCATGCTCACAGCCACCCCAGCACTGACCTGCTGGTCTTAGGTGACCCTTCCACCTCAGTCTTCCAAGTAGCGAGAGCTACAGGTGTGTGCTACCACACCCGGATGAGTAGCACTTTCAGTTATAGGATTTCCTCTATTCACTCACTTAATATATATGGAGTGCTAACAGTGTATGTCAGACATTGTTCTAGATACACATATAGGAGCAAAACAAATAGATAAAAAATATTGCTGTCAAAGAGCTTAGCTTTCAATAGAAATGCTGTTTGAAGTACTCTATGGTATGTCAACTATTTAACATGTTCAGATCAATTTGATGAAGCCTCATCAGGGTACAAGCAAAGATGAGTCCATCGTGGCTCTGTCCTCTAGGAATTCACAGTGTAGGTGGGTAAGTAGATACGTGCTGTCGAGAGTTAAAATGCAGTCAGACAATAATAGAGGTGGATATTGACACAGCTCAGAGTAAAGTGTAACTAACTTCAGGAACAGATGGTATCAGGGAGAGAGGTTATTAGGCTTGAGATGGTCAGACACCTTCTCCTAGCAAGTGACCCTGTCTGGTGAATTCCTCATTAACCTTTAAAACACTCATAACTTGAAGTTTAAAGGTGAAAGTGGTGAGACTGAGATAGTATTTATGCTGGGGCCTATATTCATTTATTCCTTAGTCCTTGAATATTTTCCTACCTCTTCCTAATTGATGACAAAAATGAAGAATAGAGTTGATCAATAGGGAGACCATTAGCATAATGAAGTAACACCCATGATAAAAGTTAATATAATAGAAACATTTATTTCTAAGAGCTTTATCTCTAGAGGTATTGAGGGGCAGTCACATGGCAAAACTAGCTATTAGGGCTGATATAGATTTCACATTCAGTGAGTTGACCATAGCTTTGTTCAAGGTTTCTGTGCATTTTCTAAAAAGACTGTATGAGGAGCTAATTAGTCTTTCAAATGAATTCTTTCAAGGTAATAATAGCAATGAAATTATAGCATCTCTATCTGTGCATGCTTTCATGAATTCCCTCATGTGGCTGGATCCATAGAATACTGTATTGCTGGAAGGAATGTTCTGAGTTCATCCTCTCCCAGTGCAAATTTTACCAGCATTTCTGGAAATATAACACAAACAGCTAACATTTCTATACTATTTACTAAGTCTTTGACACTATTATAAGTAGTTTTGATTATTAGCTCATTAAATTTTCACAGCCCAGTGAGGCATGACCCATTATCATCTCCATTTCACAGTGTGAAGAGGTGAAGCCACTTGCCGAGGGCTTCACAACTGGAAAATGTCAGAGCCAGGATTCAAACTCAAACAGTCTGGCTACAGAGTTTTATTCTTATCTACTACAGTGGACTGCTTCTGAAATACAGAATGAACACTCTTACTATGAGCTGATTTGGAGAACTTTGAATATCAGAAATTATGATGAAGCCATATGTCAGATGCTTGTTATATCCTTGCATACTAAGTCCAAATTCCATATCCAATGATTAGGTCACCATAGCCTTCAACTTCCATTTAGCTCCCACAGAACCACTGATCCCAGAGACCTTTTAAAATTATTATTGGTTTTTTTTTTAGTCAGGTGTCTCACTCGGCCACCTAGGTTAGGGTACAGTGGTGCAATCATAGTTCACTGCAACCTCTAACTCTTGGGCTTGAGCAATCCTTCCATCTCAGCCTCCCAAGTAGCTAAGACCACAGGCATGCACCACCATGCCCAGCTAATTTATTATTATTATTATTATTTGTAGAGATGGGGTCTCACTATGTTGCCCAAACTTATCATCAACTCTTGGCATCAAGTGATCCTCCTGCCTCAGCCTCCCAGGGTACGAGATTGCAGGCATGAGCCACTGCGCCTGGCCCATTCCCTTCTTAAACTATGTTCTCCTTTTCCCTGAGTCCTAGCCCTCTAACTTTAACTGACTCTAGGAACCATTCTTCATTCATTCATTTAGCTAGTCCAGTCAGTCAGTCAGTCAGTAGATCAGTGAGCAAATGTTTATTGACTATCTTTGTGCCAGGGGCTACTCTAAAAGCCAGAGTTACAAGTGTATTCCATACAAACATAAAACCTACTAAAACCATATCAACTCATAAATATGATATTTACAAATTGTTATGGTTTGCAGAAAGGAAACAGCAGGTTGATGCAGTAATGAGTAATTAATGGAGAACATTTTAGATGAGTGGTCAGAGAAGGCTTCTAGGAGGAGGTGACATGAGCCAAGAGCTCCAAGATAAGGATCTGGTCATGCAAATAGCCTGGGGAAGAAGATTCCAAATAAAAGTAACTGCTTGTGTAAAGTTCCTAGTAGACAAGGGCTTTAGCACATTCGAGAAACTCACACCAGACCAATGTGGCTAGTGTAAAGTGAGGGAAGAGAGTGACTGGAGGTGAAGGTGGTGTCAGTGGTACAGATTGTACCAGGTTTTATGGGCCATGATAGAGTTTTCAGTGCATGGAGATTCACTGAGAAGAAGGCAGGAGAATGACATAGACATTTTGGTGTTTGACGAGCACTTCAGCTGCTTCTAGGAGAATGAATTATAGAGGAAGAACATCACTTAGAAGATTACTACCCTAACTCGGGTTAAGGATGATGGGGGCTTAGATTAGGGGATTGAGTATGGGTATGTCCTCTCTTGAGGACAGAGTGAAGATTTGTCTTGGAAGCATACTTCAAGGATCTTGCTGATGGGTCTCATGAGGGAGTTGTGAGAAAATAAGAGGAAAAAAGAAACAGAGTCACTGACTGAGGTTTGTGGATCCGATATTTTGTACATTAACCTCTCTGCCCCATGCATATAAGCATGTACAGAGAAGATCAATTCTCCAAGACTAGAAAATCTCAATTAACTAGAACTTGTCCAACACAGGAATATCCAACAAGGATTAACCATTTATGTAACCAAACGGACAGCAAATGCGTCATCAGACATACACCATTTCGATTAAACCAACTCTCAGTTCCCAAGAAAAGGTGTTTCCTAAGGCTGTGGGATTTGGTGTGTTCTTGCAGGGACAGCAGGTGAAGATAAATGAGCAGGAACCCGAGGTTTGCACCCTGGGAAATAGCCAAGATTTAGAGATAGAAGAAAGTATTCTCTATACCACTGACCAGAATGCTCTTTCTCTACTGAAAAGGTGAAAATAGCCAGTACATTGCAGAACGTCAGCTCAATTCTACAGGTAGAAAGACATTTATTCCATCACTTCTTTCATTCTTCTCTCCCTGTAGTCCTTTTCTGTCTCATCTGGACTTAAATTCTGAGCAGGTCTTTCCAGAACCTCGTCCTGATATGGGCTCTCAGATAACACAATAATTGAATGGGCTCTGCTCTCTCTGTGGGACACAGAACCTCTTACCCAAGTGCAGAGAAGAACTGGAAATCATCTTCCCTCACTACATTTCTTTTGTTTGTTTTTGAGAACACTAAATTCTGTTGTACTGCACAGAAAAAAATCTAGCA
Source organism: Carlito syrichta (assembly GCF_000164805.1). Taxonomy (NCBI): domain Eukaryota; kingdom Metazoa; phylum Chordata; class Mammalia; order Primates; family Tarsiidae; genus Carlito; species Carlito syrichta. The sequence continues at coordinate 210,990 of NW_007232373.1, forward strand.
AATTGCTTCTGCAGAAAGACATTCTGTGGAAACCAGCCCGTGAGCATTCAGTGTTTAGCAAGCAGAGCTAGAATTGGAGAGAACACTGTCAGAGTCACTTAAAGGTGTACTCCCTGGTGCCTGGCTCCATCCAAGTGAGCCAGGGTCTTTAGAATGCAACCTGTATTAATTTCATTAATTTATAAAGAGCACCTACTAACCAATAAACATTGCTTAACATAAAATAGAAATGAGTCAAGAAT
>NW_007232373.1:211251-224630 GCF_000164805.1 Carlito syrichta
AACAACGAAGTATAATCTTTCGCCCCCTCAGCCAATGCCTATTCTGAATTCTAGCAGCCGACTTACTAACACTAACCTGAATTGGCGGCCAACCCGTTGAATATCCATACATCACTATCGGACAAGCAGCCTCCGTCCTCTATTTCTTAACTATCCTAATCCTTATGCCCATAACTAACCTAATTGAAAGCAAACTACTCAAATGATAGAGTCCTTGTAGTATAACTATTACTTTGGTTTTGTAAACCAAGAATGAAGGAAATCAACCTCCCTAGGACCCACCTCAAGGAAGAGGCTTCACACCCCACCACCAACCCCCAAAGCTGGTATTCTCAATAAACTATTCCCTGCACAGACTCAACCATTCTTATATAATATATCAGTATTAACAAAACCTTACATAACCCTATGTATATCGTGCATTTAATGCCCCTCCCCATGAATATGTATTAGTACTATATATGCATAATCTTACATAGGACATATATGCTTAATCGTACATTAACCTATCTACCCCATGCATATAAGCATGTACAGAAAAGATCAATTCTCCAAGACTAGAAAATCTCAATTAACCAGAACTTGTCCAACACAGGAATATCCAACAAGGATCAACCATTTATGCAGCCAAATGGACAACAGATGCGTCATCAGACATACACCATTTCGATTAAACCAACTCTCTACCACACGACTATCCCCTTCCATTATTACTCGGGTACTACCATCCTCCGTGAAACCAGCAACCTCATCCAATTCGGATCCCTCTTCTCGCTCCGGGCCCATAAAACTTGGGGGTAGCTATCCTGAAACTATATCTGACATCTGGTTCTTACTTCAGGGCCATAACACTTAGAACCGCCCACTCGTTCCTCTTAAATAAGACATCACGATGGTAACGGGCCATTCACCCTCTTTTCCAGTCACGGGAGAATTAAGTGCCTTTGGTATTTTTTAATTTTTAAGGGGGGGGTGTCTTGACTCAGCAAGGCCAGGAGGCCTGGATGTAGACAATTCAATTGTAGACATGCCCAAATTGCGTATTGTATTTCCTCATTGCATATTCATGAGCTGCTATTTAATTCATGCTCGACGGACATAATATATTTACGCACACCACTACGCCCAAATACACGTACGTACACGTGCACGTGCACGTGCACGTACACATACGCGCGTTAAATATAATATATATAGAATTATATACGCAAACCCCCCTACCCCCCGTTACTATATTATTACTAACGCAACTATATACTCCTGCCAAACCCCAAAAACAAGAGAATCACGCCAGCTCATATAGATAACTCACGTATACCTATACCCAATTATATTTTTCGCTTATGTGTATTTTATTGAGTTACAGAGCCATGTCCCTATTGAAGAATGAAATCCCTAACTAAAGTTAAATTTCTCAAATAACATTATTAATTTACTGACTAAATATTCTCTAAATACCTACCTAAATCCTACCCCCTCTACTCTTTTTACTCCTTCAACAGCCTCAACACTAACTAATACTAACATAATACTTTAACCCTATAAATAATATAAGTTAATGTAGCTTACTATTAAAGCAAGGCACTGAAAATGCCTAGACGGGCCCAAGCCCCATAAACACAAAGGTTTGGTCCCAACCTTCTTATTAGTTTCTAGTAAAATTATACATGCAAGTATCCGCCTCCCAGTGAGAATGCCCTCCAAGTCCAATAGACTAAAAGGAGCCGACATCAAGCACACTAACATAGTGGCTCACAACGTCTTGCTCAACCACACCCCCACGGGATACAGCAGTAACAAAATTTAAGCAATAAACGAAAGTTTGACTAAGTTATACTAGATGCACCAGGGTTGGTAAATTTCGTGCCAGCCACCGCGGTCATACGATCAACCCAAACTAATAAATATACGGCGTAAAGCGTGTTTAATCTATACTTAAACTAAAGTTAAATCCCGACTAAGCTGTAAAAAGCTCCAGTCTGACTTAAAATAATCTACGAAAGTGACTTTAATACTTTGAAGACACGACAGCTAAGGTCCAAACTAGGATTAGATACCCCACTATGCTTAGCCATAAACATAAATAAATATAAACAAATTTATTCGCCAGAGTACTACAAGCAACAGCTTAAAACTCAAAGGACTTGGCGGTGCTTCACACCCCTCTAGAGGAGCCTGTTCTATAACCGATAAACCCCGATCAACCTTACCACCTCTTGCTAATTCAGTCTATATACCGCCATCTTCAGCAAACCCTAAAAAGGCTTTAAAGTAAGCACAAGTATAAACATAAAAACGTTAGGTCAAGGTGTAACCTATGAGTGGAAAGCAATGGGCTACATTCTCTACCTTAGAGTATTACGAATATTCTTATGAAAATAAGAATTAAAGGAGGATTTAGTAGTAAATCAAGAATAGAGAGCTTGGTTGAAATAAAGGCCATGAAGCACGCACACACCGCCCGTCACCCTCCTCAAATGCAACTCCCACAACAATCTACATAAAACAAATTATAGCGCATGAGATGAGATAAGTCGTAACAAGGTAAGCATACTGGAAAGTGTGCTTGGAATAGACAAAGTGTAGCTTAAACCACAAAGCACCCGGCTTACACCCGGAAGATTTCACAAATGACCACTTTGAACCTAATCCTAGCCCAATATGAACCAACTAAATTATACTAAATCTCGTAAACCAAAACATTTACCTTCAGCCTTTAAAGTATAGGAGATAGAAATTTATATAGGCGCTATAGACAAAGTACCGCAAGGGAAAGATGAAAGATACCTTATTCTTAAGTACAAAAAAGCAAAGACACTCACTTTTACCTTTTGCATAATGAATTAGCTAGAACAATTTCACAAAGAGAACTGTAGCCAAAAACCCCGAACCCAAACGAGCTACTTGTGAACAGCCACAAGAGCATACTCATCTATGTCGCAAAATAGTGAGAAGATTTATAAGTAGCGGTGAAAAGCCTACCGAGTTTGGTGATAGCTGGTTGTCCAAGATAGAATATAAGTTCAACTTTAAATTTACCTACAGAGTAGATAATCTCCATGTAAATTTAAATGTTATTCTAAAGAGGGACAGCTCTTTAGAAATAGGAAACAACCTTACTTAGAGAGTAATTAAAATCTTTTCTATAGTTGGCCTAAAAGCAGCCACCCATTAAGAAAGCGTCCAAGCTCAACCTACTAAAAGCACTTTAATCTCAAAAACCAAACACAACTCCTATAACCACATTGGACCAATCTATAGATAATAGAAGCAATACTGCTAATATAAGTAACAAGAAATTATTCTCCTCGCACAAGCTTATATCAGACCGGATAATCCGCTGATAGTTAACAACCCAATATAAGCAATTACAAATATATAACTTATTATATCCATTGTTAACCCAACACAGGTGTGCGACCCATCAAAGGAAAGATTAAAAGAGGTAGAAGGAACTCGGCAAAACTTTAAACCCCGCCTGTTTACCAAAAACATCACCTCTAGCATAACTAATATTAGAGGCACTGCCTGCCCAGTGATGTATTTATTAAACGGCCGCGGTATCCTGACCGTGCAGAGGTAGCATAATCACTTGTTCTCTAAATAAGGACTAGTATGAATGGCCCCACGAGGGTTTTACTGTCGCCTTCCTCCAATCAGTGAAATTGACATCTCCGTGAAGAGGCGGAGATATCTCAATAAGACGAGAAGACCCTATGGAGCTTCAATTTAACTACTCAACCAGTACAAAAATAACCTAGTAGGATTAACACTAAACTGAACATGAGTCATAAATTTCGGTTGGGGTGACCTCGGAGCATAAAAAACCCTCCGAATGATAATACCCAAGACTTTACCAGTCTAGGCAAAAAATCATTTATTGACCCAAACTCATTTGAACAACGGAATAAGTTACCCTAGGGATAACAGCGCAATCCTATTACAGAGTCCATATCGACAATAGGGTTTACAACCTCGATGTTGGATCAGGATATCCTAATGGTGCAACCGCTATTAATGGTTCGTTTGTTCAACGATTAAAATCCTACGTGATCTGAGTTCAGACCGGAGCAATCCAGGTCGGTTTCTATCTATTTATTATCTCTCCCAGTACGAAAGGACAAGAAAGATGGGACCTACCTCTACCTGAGGCGTCCCCTATTTAATAGATGAAGTAATCTCAATCTAGTAAATTAATAAATAATCCTACCCAAGAGCAGGATTCGTTAAGATGGCAGAGCCCGGTAATTGCATAAAATTAATAATATGACCACCTTTGGTCAAGGAATTTGTGAGCTGCAAATGTCTAAGTTTGTGAGTTGCCAAATGTCTAACAAGTCTCTTGCAGGAAACTCCCCACCAGGGTTGGCCTAGTCAGCCCTTTGTAACCCACGTGATGCAGATAAATGCCACCAAGGTAGCAGTCATGTGGCTGGCCCACCCATCGGCCTGCTGTCCATCGCCTGACGCCAGTGCCTGCGCGTGCCTGCCCCTTTGTGATGATGTGGAGCGGTCTACCACCCAATCACCTTGATGATCTTCCCCCATCTAGGGGAATGGTTAAAAGGACTCAACCACAAGCAGTCAACGACCATTGCCTTGCTAGACGCTGGTGTGCTGTGTGTGCTCTTTGAGCTATGGCAGTTGCCATGCTTCCTGGCTTTGGCCCCCTCCTCACCTTGGGGAGGTAAATCTTCTCTCTCCCTTCTCTTTCTCTAATTTACTTTTAACTAAACCTTTCTTAACCTTTTTATGTGTTGCAATTCTTTGCATCCCCTCTCCACCTCTCCATCCACCCTCACCCTGCCCGTACCCTAACATCTAGACCTAGACTTGTAATCTTTCTCTTCCATTTCACACCTCATCTTCAAAAATCATCATGCTGGACCATTGGATGTGTTTAAAAACACAAACACTAATAAAATATAAAATGTTAGAGCGAAATAATGGCCATATGAGAAACATTACCAAAAATGTGAAATGTTCAGGACATAACCGATTTCTAACCTATAAAGTCCACACTTCAGTTATGTTGCTCATGACTAAGTGACAGGAATGCCCGTAATACTATAAGGGATAATGTAAGAAATAGAATGATTTATTTTCAAAACAAACCCTGAGCCATGTTTAAATGCCTTTGCTGAGTCACTTCCTGTTCTTTGTGATTCCTTTTCTCAGGCGGTTTACTTTGGCAGCCTACGTGTTTACACTTTTGGCAGAATCTAATCAGAATAGTAATTCTGTAAGCCAATCAGCAAATAGGACATGCAAATGAGATAACTCTGTAAAGTCAGTCAACATGTAACATGTAGGCGTCCTACAACAAAGCATGTAACTCCTGCAAGTATTCCTCCAAGGAGTGACCAGGAGAGGAAAGGGCATTATAGGAATAAAAGTGCTGATTCTTCCAGCTTTAGTGTGCCTGCCTACCCAGACACCCAAGTGACTGCCATTAAAGTCTTGCTTCTGCTGCGTTCCATGTCTCAGTGTCCATTCTTTGATTTTGGACAGGTCAGTTATTTTGTTCTTCACAATAAGAAGGCAGAACTGAGAATACTATCATAAAGTACCTGCACTAACAGTGAAGCAATATAGTGTTACTTTGAAGTGGATTTGAATTACCTAGAAATGTAGGTTAAAAATTTTAAGGAAACCACGCAAATTTTTTTAGATTTGTAATTAATGTGCTAAGAGAAGAGAAAAAATGGAATCATATACAATGTTCCATTAAAACCAGAGAAGGCAAAAAGTGTGGAAAACAAAAAACAGAGAACAAGGACCAAAAAATATACAAATATGGTAGGTATCACTCCAACTATATCAATATTCACTTTAGATATGAATGGCCTAAGTAAATTAATTTTAAAAGACTCAGAGTGGATTTAAAAAAACTAAATTTTGTAAAATTTCTTTATTTATTTTGAGTAGGAGTCTCACTCCAACGCCCAGGTTGGAGTACAGTGGCAGGATCACGGCCACCACAGCCTCGGCTCACTGGGCTCAGGCAATCCTTCCACCTCAGTCTTCCAAGTAGCTGAAACTACAGGCGTGCGCCACCATGCCTAGCTAATTTTTTGTTTTTTTGTAGAGATGAGTTCTTACCAAGTTGCCCAGGTTGGCCTCAAACCCCTGGACTCAGGCAATCCCTTCGTCTCCACTTCCCAAAGTTCTGGGATTATAGGTACAAGCCACTACACCCGATTAAATTTTGTTTTAAAGAACACATTAATAAATGTAAAGACACAGACAGAATAAAAGTAAAGAATTATATTAGTATATGCTATGCTAATACTAATTAAAAGAAAACTAGAGTCTATATTAATTTCAGACACCAGAACTTAGTGCAAGGAAAATCATCAGGGACAGAGGAAATTACATAATGACAAAAAAAACTCTAAGAAAACATAATAATCATAACATAAGTGTGTGCACCTAACAACCGAATGTCAAAATACATGAGGCAAAAATGATCAAACTGCAAGGTGAAACAGATGAAGCCTCCGTTATACTTGGAGGCTTCAACACCTTCTACCAATAGTTGACAGATCCAGGAGACATGAAATCAGTAATTACGTAGTTGAAGTGAACAGCACCATCGATCAACTAGATCTAATTGACATTGATAAAATGCTTCATCCAACAGAATACACATTCTTCTCAAGCTCACATGGAATATTTACCAAGAGAGATCAAATTCCGGGTCATAAAACAAACACTAACAAACTTGAAAGAACAGACCTTGTACAAAGTATGCTATCAGATGACTGTGGGATTAAATTAGAACTCAATCACAGAAAGATAGTTGGAAAATCCAAAAACATTCGGCAATTAAACTACACACTTCTAAATAACACATGTATCAGAGAAGTCGTCTCAAGAGATGAGAAATACTAAAATATCTGAAGTCAATGAGCTGGGCTCAGTGGCTCACTCCTATAATCCCAGCACTTTGGGAGGTTTAGGCGGGAGGATTGCTTGAGCCCAGGAGTTTGAGATCAGACTGAAAGGGTTTAGTCTTTTTACCTCAGCATAACCATTAGAAAGCAGTTCAGACAGTCTACTGCAAAACAAGCCCCACCATGGCAGCAATCATGTGATTAACTCACCCACCTGCCTGCTGTCCATCACCTGACGTTAGTACCGGCCCTTGCCTGCCTCTTCATGATGAGGTGGAGCAGACCACCACTCAATCACCTTAATGCTCTTCCCCCATCAAGGGGAGTGGTTAAAGGACTGAACCACAGGCAACCAGCCGCCATCGCCTTGCTAGAGTCTGATGTGGCCATGTGCTGCTTGAGCTATGGCTGTCGCCACACTTCCTGGCTTTGGTCCCCTCCCCAAACTTGGGGAGGTGAATCTTCTCTCTTCCTTCTCTTTCTCCCTCTAATTTACTTTTAAATAACCTTTTTTTTTTTTGTTTTTTTGAGTTGGAGTCTCACTCTGTCGCCCAGACTGGAATGCAGTGGCCACTCCCGGCCACCGCAGCCTCGACCTGCTGGGCTCCGGCGATCCTTCCGCCTCAGCCTTCCAAGTAGCCGGAATTACAGGCACGCACTACCACGCCCGGCTGATTTTTTGATTTATTGTAGAGATGAGGTCTCGCTGCCCAGGCGGGTCTCGAACCTGCGGGCTCAGGCAATCCACTCACCTCAGCCTCCCCAAGGCGCAGGATGACAGGCTGAGCCACCGAGCCCGGCTACCTTTTTCTTTTCTTAACCTCTTTGTGTGTTGCAATTCTTTACATTTAACTCGGATCTCTGGGTTACCAGTGCCACACCTCCCCTCCCCTCTTTCTCTCTCCATTCACCCTCACCCTGTCCGTACCCTAACACAGATGAGGCAACATAAATAGACCTTGTCTCCACAAAAAATTTCAAAAATTAGCCAGGCGTGGTGGCACATGCCTGTAGTTCCAGCTACTTGGAAGGCTGAGGTGAAGGGATCACTTACCAGGAGTTCAAGGCTGCCATGAGCCATGCTTGTGTCACAGCAATGCAGCCTGGGTAACAGAAGGAAACCCTGATTAAAAAAATATATTGGAAGGCTGAGGCGAAGGATCGCTGGAGCCCAGCAGGTCGAGGCTGCGGTGGCCGGGAGCATGCCACGGCACTCTAGTCTGGGTGACAGAGTGAGACTCCAACTAAAAAAAAAAAGTAATAATAATAATAATAAAGTCAATGAAAATGAAATTATAACTTATTAAAATGTTAAATGCAGTGAAAGCAGTGGTTCGAGGAAAATTTATACCATTAAATACATACTTGTACATTGGGAAATAAGAAATACCTAAAATTAACCATCTAAGCTTATACCTCAGGAAACTTAAAAAAAAAGGAGAAAATTAAATTAAGAATAAGAAGAGAAATTATAAAAATTAGAGCAGAAAACATTGCAATGGACAACAGTAAATCAATAGAAAACGAATCAATGAACCAAAAGCTGGTTCTTTGCAAAGCTGGGGGTTCTTTACTTTGCAAAGTAAAATATATAAACCTTTAGTCAGGCTAGCCAAAAGAAAAGAGAGAGAGAAAGGGAAGACATAAATTACAAATATCAGAAATGAAAGACGGAACATTAAAAGGATAATAAAGGGGCAGGCTCGGTGGCTCAGCTTGTAATCCCAGAACTTTGGGAGGCCTAGATGTGTGGATTGCCTGAGCCCGAGGGTTCGAGACCACCCGGGCAACTTGGTGAGACCTCATCTCTACAATTAAAAAAAAAAAAAATTAGCCTGATGTGGTAGCATGTGCCTGTAGTTCTGGCTATTTGGAAGGCTGAGGCAGAAGGATCACCGGAGTCCAGCAAGTTGAGACTTCAGTGGCCAGAAGTGTGCCACTGCACCCCGGTCTGGGCGACAGAGTAAGACTCCAACTCAAAAAAAAAAAAGAAGAAGAAGAAAGAAACCTTATAAATAATACCCACAAATTTGATAGCCTAAATGAAATGAACCAATTCCTTAAAAGACACAATCTAGCTGGGTGCAGTGGCTCAAGCCTGTAATCCCAGCTCTTTGGGACAGTGAGGCAAGAGGATTGCCTAAGCCCGTGGGTTTGAGAACAGCCTGGGTAACATGATGAGACCTTGTCTCTACAATAAATCAAAAAATTAGTCGGGTGTAGTAGCACATGTCTGTAGTTCTGGCTATTTGGAAAGCTGAGATGGAAGGATTGCCTGAGCCCAGCAGGTCGATGCTGTGGTGGCCCTGAGCATGCCACTGCATTCCAGCCTGGGCAATGTGTTGAAACACCAACTCAAAAAAACAACAAAAAAAGACACAATCTACCAAAACTCACACAAAAAGAAATAACAATATGAATATCACCTATCTATTAAGGAAGTTGAATCAATAATTAATTTCCCAAGTTCTACCAAATATTTAAGGAAGAAATTATACCAGTTATCTATGTCTCTTCCAGAAAATAGAAGCAAAAGGAATACTTCCTAACTTATTCTTTGAGGCCAGCATTACCAGGAAAAAAAAAAAAAAAAAAACAGACCAATATTGCTCATAAACATAAATGCAAAAATGTCCAACAAAATATTAAGAAATTAAGTCCAACAATGTAAAAAGAATTATATACCACAACCAAGAGGCATTTATTTCAAGTATGCAAAGCTAATTCAACGTTCAAAAATCAATTGATATACTACACTTGATCTTAGCCAAAAGATTGAGACACAATCAATTAATGTAATTTATTACATCAACATGTTGAAGAGAAAAATCACATGATCAAATGCAAAAAGGTATTTGACAAAAAAACACTCAACAAATAAGGAATACTTCTGCAATCTGATAAAGAACATCTACAAAAAACCCTCCAGCTAATATCATACTTACTGGTGATGATTTCCTCCTAAGATTAGGAACTAGGCAAAGGGGTCTCCTCTTCCTAGTCTTATCCAACATCATTCTGAAAGTCATAGCTAATGCAATAAGACAAGAAAAGGAAATAAAGGCATACAGATCAAGAAAGAAGAAACAAAACTGTCTTTGTTTGCAGAGGATATTATTGTCTATGTAAAACGTTTCAAAAAATTGACAAACAAAACAACTAACTCTTGAAACTTATAGACAATTAGAGCAAGGTTATAGTATATAAGGTTAATATATAAAAGATAACTGCTCTTCTATATAGCAGGATTGACCTATTGGAAGTTGAGATTAAAACACAACACTTAGAGAAACACTTAGGTGTAAATTTGGCAAAATATGTACAAGAGCTATATAAAGAAAACTACAAAACTATCATGAAAAAATCATAGATAGGAAACTCAATATTGTTAAAATGTCAGTTCTTCAAAACCTGATTTATAAATTCAATGTAATTTCAATAAAAGTTATAACAAGCTAGTTTATGGATATTAGCAAACAGATTCTAACATTTATATGGAAAAGTAAAAGACCCAGAAGAGTCACATAATCCAGAGGAGAAAAACAAAGTGAGAGGACTGACACTACAAAACTACAAGACATTGTAAAACGACAGCAATCAAGACAATGTAAAACACTGGTGAAAGAATCAATGGAACAAAGTAGAGAGCCCAGAAATAAACATACACAAATATAGGCAACTGATTTTTGACAAAAGAGCAAAGTTAATTCAATGGGGAAAGGGTAGTCTTTTCAACAAATGATGATAAAACCACCAGTCACATGGAACAAAATTAATTTAGAGACATACATTACACCTTTCACAAAAATTAATTCGAAATAGATTATAGGCCTAAACTATAAAACTTTGAATGCAAGATGTGAATAATAGGGGAAGCAGGGAAGGGGAGGTGGGGAGATAGAAAGAGGGAACTCTCTACTTTCTGCTCATTTTCCATAAACTGAAAACTGCTTTAAAAAATAAAGCTTATCAATTATTTTTTATTTTTATTTCTTGATTTTGAGTCAGGATCTTCGCTATCACCTAAGCTGGAGTGCAGTGACATGCTCATAGCTCACCTCAGCCTCAACCTCAGGCTCAGGCAATCCTTCTACCTTAACCTCCTATGTAGCCGGGATCACCACAGGCGCACACCACCACACCTGGCTAATTTTTTATTTTTGTAGAGACGAGGTCTTGCTATCTGGCCTAGGCTATTGTGTCTCCCAGCACTTTGGGAGGTCGAGGTGGGAGGATTGCCTTCCAAAGTGTTGAGATTACAGGTGTGAGCTACCATGCCCAGCCTATCAATTTTTTAAAATTCTGTCTGCAAAGTTGATTTTGTTTTGTTTTTGTTTTTGTTTTTGTTTTTGAGTTGGAGTCTCACTCGGTCGCCCAGACTGGAGTGCAGTGGCCGCTCCCGGCCACCGCAGCCTTGACCTGCTGGGCTCCAGCGATCCTTCCGCCTCAGCCTTCTGAGTAGCTGGAATTACAGGCATGCGCTACCACACCTGGCTGATTTTTTGATTTATTGTAGAGATGAGGTCTCGCTGCCCAGGTGGGTCTCGAACCCACGGGCTCAGGCAATCCACTCACCTTGGCCTCCCAAAGGCGCGGGATTATAGGCTGAGCCACCGAGCCCGGTTTGCAAAGTTGATTTTAAAAAGCAAACAACTTTTAAACAGAATTTTCTAAACTACTTAGAAGTTTTCCAGAGTACATTAAATGTGCATTTATTTATTACATAAATGTACTATATTCTGATTAGTTTACAGGAGCAATTGATTATCATTAGAGAAGATGAAATTTTACTGGATATTCTCAGCAAAAAGTTTTACATGGCTGTTAGATGAGATTGAAAAGATAAATAACTTAGAAGTAAATATCTTTGAGATTTTTTTTCAGTTATAGTAGACATTAAATGAAAACTCAAAGTCACTGCAATATATAATGTTAAATCCATAGTCTAGCTGACATTTATTGTCACTATATACCAGGCCCAGCTATGAGCACTTTATATGTATTGTGATATGTTATCCCTATAAAAACCCAACAGGTAGATACTATGTTCATTCTGCTTTACAGATGAAACTGAACCAAAGAGAGAAAGCAAGGGAGAGAGAGAAATAATAAAAAAAAAGATTAGGTAACTTCATTAAGATCACATAGACTCTAAGTAGACTAGCTGAGTCTTGGATATCAATAGTTTTGCTCCAAAACTTATTAATATGTAATAACATTATATTAAGTATAAATGGGAAATTAAAAGGCAGAGGTTATCAGATTGAATTTTTAAAAAACAAGAACCAATTAAATGCCATTTGTAGGAGTTGCACTATACATTTAAGTATATGAGGCCCAGTGCAGTGGTTCATGCCTGTGATCCTAGCCCTTTGGGAGGCTAAGGTGGAAGGATCACTTGAGGCCAGGAGTTCAGGACCAGCCTGGGCAACATAGAGTATGAACCGAAATAAAGGGGACCATTTTAATGATAAGAGGATCAATCAAGACATAACCCTTGCAAATGTATATGGAGCTAGTAATAAAGTTTCAAAATATATAGAAAGCAAAAACTACAAAACTAAAGGGAGAAACAGACAGACTCAAAACTACGTTTGAAGAATTTAACACTCTTCTCTCAGTAATTGATAGAACAAGTCTGTAAAAAAACAAGAGATAAGCCGGGCTCAGTGGCTCAGCCTGTAATCCCAGCACTTTGGGAGGCTGAGGTGAGTGAATTGCCTGAGTCCGCGGGTTCGAGACCTGCTTGGGCAACTTGGTGAGACCTCATCTCTACAATAAAATCAAAAATTAGCTGGGCGTGGTAGTGCACGCCTGTAGTTCCAGCTACTTGGAAGGCTGAGGCGGAAGGATAGCCGGAGCCCAGCAGGTTGAGGCTGCGGTGGCCGGAAGCGGCCACTGCACTCCAGTCTGGGTGACAGAGTGAGACTCCAACTAAAAAAAAAAACAACAAAAAAAACCCCAAGAGATTTCAGCAACACTATTGAGCAATTTGAACTAACTGATGTTTATAAAATAACAAACACAGAATATACATTCTTTTAATGTGGAAACCATAAGGAATGTTTTGCACATGTTTATTTATTTATTTTGTTTTTCTTTTGTTTGTTTTTTTTGAGTTGGAGCCTCATTCTGTCACCCAGGTTGGAGTGCAGTGGCATGCTCCCGGGTCACCCCAGTATTGACCTACCACGCTCTGGCGATACTTCTGCCTCAGCCTTCCAAGTACCTGGAACTACAGGCATGCACCACCACACCTGGCTAATTTTGGATTTATTGTAGAGACGAGGTCTTGCCAAGTTGTCCGTGTGGGTCTTGAACTTGCGGGCTCAGGCAATTCACTCGCCTCGGCCTCCCAAAGTGCTGGGATGACAGGCTGAGCCACTGAGCCTAGTTGCCTATTTTTTATAATAACAAAACATTGGAAGCACAATTGAAGAATGGATGAATAGTGGCTTTTCTTTTTTTTTTTTTTTTTTTTTT
>NW_007232373.1:224650-224989 GCF_000164805.1 Carlito syrichta
GCTATTTTCTTTTTCAATTTTTTTTTTTTTTTTGTAGAGATGAGGTCTCACTATGTTGTTCAGGCTGGTCTTGAACTCCTGGCCTCAAGCGATCCTCCTGCTTTAAGCCACCATGCCCGGCCAAATTTCGACATTGTCATACAACAAAAAAATCACATAGCAGCTAAAATACATCAGCACAGATTGTTCATGGTTATTCACATAAATTAATATGGACACATCTCAAAAATACAATAATGAATAAAAGAAGCAAGTTGCAGAATGAGCGCAGTATGACAGCAATTTTTTTTTTTGAGTTGGAGTCTCACTCTGTCGCCCAGACTGGAGTGCAATGGCTGC
>NW_007232373.1:225009-230546 GCF_000164805.1 Carlito syrichta
AGCCTTCCAAGTAGCCGGAACTACAGGCGCGCACTACCACGCCCGGCTGATTTTTTGATTGCTTGTAGAGATGAGATCTCACTGCCCAGGCGGGTCTCGACCCCGCAGACTCAGGCAATCCACTCACCCCAGCCTCCCAAAGGCGGGGGATTACAGGCTGAGCCACCGAAGCCGGCTAGCAATTTTTAAAAACTCTTAAAATGCACAAAACAGCAAAGGCTGCCACAAAGGCGAAGGGGAGACAAATGGGACCAGGCATCCAACTTCGTTAGTAACATTATGCTTTTTTGGGAAAAAAGGAAACTGATGAAAAATAACTTTTTTTGCCATTACTTAAATTTTTTTTTTTTTACTGGGAAACGATCTCAGCGATCAACCATAAGAGAACCCAACAATTCACTACACCCAAGTTACCGAAAGCTTCCAGGGTAAATGACAGCACCCAGCAAGCCAGTGTCCTCACCATGGGTGGCCTCCATGTTCCATGGGGGTCTTCCTCCTGTGTCAGAGGACATGATGACTTTCATCTACGCGGCCTCTCTGTCTGCATACCCAACCCTCATCTCCTAACTCCAGGATCACATTTCCTCAGTTATTGTCTGTCTCTTACATGTGTTCAGTCTCTTATTCTCCACAGTCTAGAGACACGTTCACATCTCTGTCACTTAAAAAATAAATGATCTTAGCCTTGACGTCGTCAACTTTCTTTTTAATTTGCAACTAAATTTCTTAAAAGGGAAGTCGGATGACTTCCAGTTTTTCAACTCACCACAATTTGGCATCCACTCTATAGCTATTCCCTTTTTAAAATGTTCTCCCCTGGGCTTCTCTGGCAGTCTCTTTCTTGGACTTCCCTTCTCACTGCCTATCTTCTTCCCCTCAATCATTTTCTAACTAACCGTATCAATTTTCTGGGCTTTTCTACCTATGTTCTATAAACTCCCAAATCTCGATCTCTAGCAGGGATCACTTTCCAGAACCCTACAGCTATATATCGAACCTTGAAGTGGACCTCTCCACCTGGACATGCCACAGGTATCTCAAATCCAACATATATCCAAAATGACTTTATTACCTTTTTTTTTTTTTTTTTGAGTCAGTGTCTTGCTCCGTTGCCTAGACTGGAGGGCAGTGGCATGATCTCAGCTTACTACAGCTTCAACCTCCTCAGCTCAGGGGATCCTTCCATCTCAGCCTTCCAAGTTGCTGGAACTACAGGTGCGTGCCACCATGCCCAGGTAATTTTTCTATTTTTTTATAGAGACAGGCTGGTCTCAAACTCCTGGGCTCAAGCAATCCTGCTCGGCCTCCAAGTGCTGGGATTACAGGTGTGAGCCACTGTACCTGGCGCTTTATTAACTTTTTTATGGTGCTGTCTCTTTCTGCTGTCCACTCTCACTCTATACCTTAGCCCATGCTCTATCATCACCCTAGTGACCCAGCAGAAACCCTGAGTTAGATCTTCCCACTTTCTCATTTCCCAAATCTCATCAGACACTAAGTTCGGTCACTGCTATATTAGTTCAGGTCCAGTTTCTCTCTCACCTGTGCTATTACCCGTAGCCTTCTGCCTAGAAACCTCCTGCCTACTACCAGGGTTATTTCCCTAAAATACAATGAGTTTCCTCTCTTGCATTGAATCCCTCAGTAACTTCCCCGGTCTTTACCACAAAGTCCAAGTCCCTCAGCAAAATCTGACCCCTGTTCCTTCATTCAAACTGCTATACTCCATTGTAACCTAGGAAATTAATATTGAAACACCTCTAAGGCACTGACACAACTCTATTGAGCTATTAAAATAAGTGGAAAAAAGTTTAAAAACCATCGCTTAATAGTATCAAAAGAAAACCACCCAAAGTTGCCAGAGACCAGCTCCAGCAGATCTGGGTTTCCTGACGGAGAGACGGCGCGGCGGACGTGCAGGAAAGAAATTGGACACCTGACTCTGCTGCAAGCAGGACAGATGCCAATTTATTGTCTTTTTTCAACTCCTTTTATACCCTAGATTTTGGCTCGAGGCAAAAACATATTTTTCATTTTCAAGACAATCAGTTTCAATTCAATGAACCGAACAGGCAATGTATCTTTATCCTGTTTTGTAAGTTACACCTGTGACACAGCAATTTGCAATTAACCAGGGTAAAGCAACATTCTCAAGGTCTCTTAATGGCAAGTTGGCCTGACTTGCTTTCCACAATGTCACACCTGGTATTTACAATCTGCATCAATTGTCCCTTGTCAGGGAGAATGGGCTTCAATGTTTATAAGACAAAAGGCTCCCAGGGCTCAATTTATCTGAATCACAATCCCTAACCAGAATTGCAGGCCTTCTTAACAAAGGGAAAATAAGACCAAGGGTGCTCTAATGGAAGAGTATCCTTCTAACAAAACAAATCCTTCCTTTACTAAGCACTACCATTTGGTAAGAATTATTTCTCCCATATGGAACTCTTTACATCTTCCAACTTCCAGGTTTCCAGTGGCAAGATCGAGAGTAAAGGTAGAAGAAGCAGGAACAACAGCTGCCCAGACCCAGAGTTGTCCTGCAACCTGGGGTCTTCGGCCTTCCGGACCCTGTCAACGTGAAGGCCTCTAAGGCTAGCTCCTAGCAGAAAGTCAATCCAATGAAGATTGGGTAAAGATAACTTCACCTGTACCCAGACCACTTATTATTATTATCCTGACTTGTACCCTACAACTTTGAAATAAAATAAGAAAAAAGAAAGTGTGGCATACTCATTTAATGAAATAATATTTAGCAGTGAAAAAGGATGGCCCACTGCCATACACAAAACAATATGGGTGGGATTCTTAGATATAACTACAAGCAAAAGAAGGCAGGCACACAGGAGTATGATTCCATTTATATGAAGTTCAAGATTAGACAAAACTAATCTGATTGTGGAAGTCAGAATAGTGGTTACTTCTGTGGCTGATATTTGTTTGTTTGTTTGTTTTCTTTTTTGGTTTGACCTCTCTAGGTTTTCTTTTCTTTTGTTGAGTTGGAGCCTCACTCTGTTGCCCAGGCTGGAGGACAGTGGCATGCTCACAGCCACCACAGCCTTGACCTGCTGGGTTCAGGGGATCCTTCCGCCTCAGTCTTCCAAATAGCTGGAACTACAGGCGTATGCTACAACGCCTGGCTAACTTTTGATTTATTGTAGAGACGAGGTCTTGCCAAGTTGCCCAGGTTGGTCTCAAACCCATGGGCTCAGGCAGTCCTCTCACCTCAGCCTCCCAAAGTGTTGGGATCATAGGCATGAGCCCCCACGCCCTACCTGTGGGTGATATTTGCTGGGAAGGGGCACGAACAAATTCTGCAGAGTTGGTAATGTTCTATATCTCCATCTGTGTGGTTATTGCATGGACCCTGTCTATTCTTCTATCTGTCCATCTCTATCTGTCTGTCTGTAAATATTAATCAAGCTATAAAGTTAAGATCTGTACACTTTGCTAAATATATATATCATACCTGCTATTAGTCCATTTGGGTTGCTATAACAAAATTCCATAAACTACTATAAACAACAGGAATTTTCTGGGTGTGGTGGCAGAGGCAAGAGGGTTGCCTGAGCCCAAAGGTTGGAGACCAGTCTGGACAACTTGGCAGACCTCGTCTCTAAAATAAATATAAAAAAATTAGCCAGGCATAGTGGCCCATCCCTATAGTTCTGGCTACTCGGAAGGCTGAGGTGGAAGGATCACCTGAGCCAAGCAGGTTGAGACTGTGGTGGCCATGAGCATGCCACTGCATTCTAGCCTGGGCAACAGAGTGAGATTCTGACCAAAAAAACCCCCAAACAAACAAGATAGTTCTGGAGGTTGTGAAGTCCAAGATCAAAGCACTGGTGAGAATCTCCTTTGTTATATACGGCTGTCTTCTCACTGCAACCTCACACGGTAGAATGGGCGAAGGGTCTCTCTGGCCTGTTTTATAAGGGCACTAATCTCACTTACAAGGGTCCTGCCTCCTAAAACCATTACCTAGGGGGTTAAGGTTTTAATGAATGAGTTTTAGGGAAACACAAACATTCAGACCATAGCACATCACAATGTAAACATTGCTAAAGTAAGGCCAGGTGGGTGGCTCATGCCTGTAATCCCAGCACTTTGTGAGGAGGAGGAGTTGAGAGAATTGCCTGAGCCTAGACGTTTGAGACCAGCCTGGGCAACTTGACAAGACCTCATCTCTACAATACATCAAAAATTAGCCAGGTAGGGTGGCATGTGCCTGTAGTTCCAACTACTTGGAAGACTGAGGCAGAAGGATCACCTGAGTCCAGCAGGTCAAAGCTGCAGTGGCCATGACTGTGCCACTGCACTCCAGCCAGAGCGACAGAGTGAGACTCTGACTCAAAAAAAAAAAATTGCTAAAGTAAAAAAAAATGTGCTGAGTGAATGTGGGGAGACAGGCACATTGCTGGCTGCCCTGCAAATTGAGAACAGTCTTGGAAAGCAGTCAGGCAGTATGTAATGAGAGTGAACTCTCCACATCCTTTTCCCCACTGATTCATTTGGGTAAGATTTCCTAAGAAAAAAACAGGAAAAAAAATTTAGAAAATATTTGCATAAAGATGTTTACAACAATATTACCTATAAAAATAAAAAACTCTATACCAACCATATGTCCAGTTAGTGAGAAAAGTTTATGTAAACTACAGTAAAGTAATATAATAGGACTGCATAATTACTTTTAAAATTATCTTGCAACTTATTCAAATACGTGAAATATTAGGACAGGTGCGGTGGCTCAGCCTGTCATCCCAGCACTTTGGGAGGCCAAGGTGAGTGGTTTGCTAGAGTCTGCGGGTTTGAGACCAGCCCTGGCAACTTGGTGAGACCTTGTCTCTACAATAAATTTAAAAATGAGCCATGTGTGATAGCACGCACCTGTAGTTACGACTACTTGGAAGGCTGAGGTGGAAGGATCACCTGAGCCCAGCAGGTCAGCACTCAGGTGGCCATGAGCATGCGACTGCACTCCAGCTTGGGCAGCAGAGTGAGACTCCAACTCAAAAAATAAAAATAAAAAATGTTCATTCCAAACTCAGAATGCACATATAGGTACCAAATTATACCAGTTATCTTATTACATACAAATTGCCTAAAACTTAATGGCTTAAAACAGTCGCCATTTTATTTGTTCACAATTCTGTGGGTCAGTCATTTGAACTAGGCTCAGCTAGGTAGTTTTGCGGTTGTCCTGGTCTGGGATCAGTCACGTGACCACAGTTATCTGATAGTTCAGCTGGAGTTGGGTGGTATAAGAAGGCCTTGCTCTAGCCGGGCTCCTTGGCTCAGCCTGTAATCCCGCGCCTTTGGGAGGCTGAGGTGAGTGGATTGCCTGAGCCCGCGGGTTCGAGACTCGCCTGGGCAACTTGGTGAGACCTCATCTCTACAATAAAGCAAAAATTAGCCGGGTGTGGTAGCGTGCGCCTGTAGTTCCCGCTACTGGGAAGGCTGAGGCGGAAGGATCACCGGAGCCCAGCAGGTTGAGGCTGCGGTGGCCAGGAGCGGCCACTGCACTCCAGTCTGGG
>NW_007232373.1:230566-260364 GCF_000164805.1 Carlito syrichta
CAGTCTGGGCGACAGAATGAGACTCCAACTCAAAAAAAAAAAAAAAAGAGAAGGCCTTCTCACGTGTCTGGTGTTGGATGCTGGCTGAAAGGTGAGCCTCTGACTCTCCACATGGCCTGTCACGGCAAGGAAGTTTGTCACATGACAGTTCTTCACATGATTATGGCGGCACTGTAAGAAGGCAGGAGCCCAAACTGCAATCCGTTGGGCAAAGCCAGTCCCAAGACCCGCAGAGATTCCAGAGGAGAGGTAACAGCCCTACGCCTGGGTCACATTACAGAAGGGGACTTGAACAGGAAGGGAGGAATGTATGGTCATTAAGCAATCTACATACCAATGATTCACAGCCAATCTCAAAATGAACATGTGAATCACACATGTGTACACTGAAAAGGGCTGGGGGTACATCCAAAAAAGCTGAAGCAAGTTGCTTTATATGTATTATTATTAATATTTTTGGAGTCAGAGTCTCACCCTCTTGCCCAGGCTGGAGTGCAGTGGCATGATCATGGCTCACCGCAGCCTCGACCTCCAGGGCTCAGGCAACCCTTTTGCCTCAGCCTTCCGAGTAGCTGGGGCTACAGGCTCACACCACCATGCCCAGTTTTTTCTTTTTGAATTGTTGTAGAGATGAGGCCTCACTATGTTGCCCAGATTGGTCTCAAACTCTTGGCCTCAAGCAATCCTCCCACCTCAACCTCTCAAAGTGCAGGGATTACAGGAGTGAGCCACTCCACCCAACCTAGGTATGATTTTTTTTCCCTATAAAATTGTCAAGGGGAAAAAAAAGTGCAGAAAAACCTAAACATATTCATTTGATCACATTAAGAGGAAACACTGGAAAATGTTGTGTGTGCAAGCAGTGCTCATAAAAGACACCAGATGAATAACTCCAATGACTCAGATACTATACTTGGCAATAGCACAGATATGACAAAGACAGGGTGGTCTTTCATGGAAGCCTCATACAAAGATTTTCTTTTCTTTTTTTTTTTTTGAATTGGAGTCTCACTCTGTTACCCAGGCTGGAGGGCAGTGCACAGTCACGGACACCGCAGCCTTGACCTGCTGGGATCCTGCAATCCTTCCGCCTCAGCCTTCCAAGTAGCTGGAACTACAGGCGCTCGCTATCACACCCAGCTAATTTTTTTTTATGGTAGAGACAACGTCTCACCAAGTTGCCTGGGTGGGTCTCGAACCCGTGGACTCAGACAATCCTCTCACCTCGGCCTCCCAAAGTGCCGGAATGACAGGATGAACCAATGAACCCGGCCATAAAGATTTTCTGAAGGATTTTTCAGCTTGTTGTAGAAGAAAATGTGACATACTTGCATATGAGTAAAGGTTTTTATTTCCCCCAGAACTTCTGCATAGCAGAGCCTTATGCTACCAAAACAGCTCTCTCCACACTCCGTTATTTTAGATTTCTTCCACTGAGTGAACATTTGTCCTCACATTTTTTTTTTATTATAAAGATGTGGGGTACAATTCAGGGTTGGGTATACAAACATTGATTATGCAGGCACCCTTGTGGATGAAGTATGCCCCTCCCTCCCCCATCAGTTTCCCTCAATGGCCAACCCCCCCCCCCAGTTTCCCACTCCTGCCAGTCCCTTTCCTATGGTATTATAAATGCTCAAGGTCTGCTTATGAGTGAGAACTATGGTACCTTGTTCTTTGTTTCTGTGATAGATCACTGAGTATGGTCCACTCCAAATCCTTCCAAGTGGCTGCGAAGTCCACCTGTATGTCCTTCTTTATGGCTATGTAATATTCCATCGTGTATATGTGCCACATTTTTTTTATCCAGTCCAGCTTCGGTGACCAACATGGTTGGTTCCATGTTTTTGCTATTGTGAGTACAGCTGCAACAAACATACGTGTGCAGGTATCTTTTTTGTAGAAAGATTTGAGTTCCTCTGGGTCTATTCCCAATAGGGGGATTGCTGGGTCATATGGAAGGTCAATTTCTAGTTCTTTCAGGAATCGCCACACTGTCTTCCAAAGAGGTTGTACTAAATCCTGGGTATCTACCCAGGACAGAAGAAATAGGAACAAAATGATAAAAGAAATACAATAGTGAGTATCAAACAAGTCTGGATGTGAAGTACAAAGTTTTTAGAAATAAGAATGTGAGGACATCACTTTTTGGATAAGAAAAAATGTGGTATATATACACAATGGAATATTATGCAGCCATAAAGAAGGACAAACGTATGGACATAGGGTGCACAGCTCCTAAAATCCAGTGTGAATGAAACTGAAGTCCTTTCCCCTCACAAACTACTGCTCCCACCTCCACTGGCTAATAGCACCCTCATCATTCCAGGCACATCCAGGATCAAAACTCTGGAGTCAACTTCATTCCTTTCTTCTCATTCTCCTGCTAAGGTCCAGTTGGCTTCCTCAGTCTACTCTGAAAAGTCCCTTCTGGCTTCTTCCATTCTAATCCTCAAAGGGCCCCAATTCAGGCCTTTGTTAACTCTTGTCTGATTAAAGCTCTCTTCTCTCTCCCTTCTTTTTTTTCATTCACTTTTTGTTTTTTTCATTTATTCTTTTAAAAATCTTTCTTTCTTTTTTTGAAATTTTCTTCTTTTTCATTTTATTTATTTATTGTAGGGATGAAATCTTGCTGTGTTGCCCAGGCAAGTCTTGAACACCTGGGCTGAAGCAATCCTCCCACCTCGGCCTCCCAAAATGCTGGGATTACAGGTGTGAGCCACCGTACCCGGCCCTATTGCTGTCTCGCATCCCTCTGTGGTTCTTTTTCATGCCTCATACTGCCATCTGAATTATCTTTATAAAACAGACCTTTTTCCAGATAACTTGATGAGGACATTAAGTAATATTTGCCTTCTAGGTTGTAGCCAGAACGGGAATTCTACCTCCTTTCCTGTCCTTGGTAGCCAGGGTTGGGCGCTACAGGGTGGGCACCAAGTCCGAGCCCTTGGAAAGACTCGCAGAGAAGAGGCTGGGGCTGAAGTGGGGGTGCAGCCAGGATTATGGTGTCTTGTCTTGCTGCTCACACTGTCGTCTGCAGACCTGGGAGTTTGTAGATCTGTGGAATCTCAGGGGCCGCCCCAGACCTGCTGATCAGAAGGTGCATTTTAATGAGATCCCTAGTGATCTGCATGCACACTGAGGTCTGTGAAGGATGATTCTTGCATGCTGCTTTAAACCCACTAAGTCCTCTTGGCCTCACTCTGACTCCAGCAGGAGTCGCCGGTAGCAGCCATCTGCAGTGGCCAGCTCTCTTGTATATTTTAACCGCCTTGTCCTCTTTCCCTCGTTCGCTCCCCAAGTCTTGCTCCAGGGTCAACCTCCCAAGTAAATCGTTGGACTCAAGTCTTTGCTTCAAATTTTACTTCTGGGGAATCCAGGCTTAGATGATAAAAAAATTGAGGAGGGCCTGAAGAAGCAGGGCAGCAGTGCCCTGGAGATGACAGAATTACAGCTGGGGGTAACAAGGTGACAGCCTAGAAGTGAGGTGATGAGTGCCATGTTTTGGGGAAACTCAGCTGAGACTCCTAGACCTTAGTTTGGAAGAGAAGCATATTCCGTCCTAGGTTATGGGCCTTCCTGGCAGGGCAGCTTCATGGGCCTCTGCGCTGTGCAGAGCCCTGTATTTGGTGTAAGGCTCAGCTGTCACCGTCTTGAAATGCTTAGTCATTTTTGGACAAGGGCTTCTGCATTTTCATTTTGCACTTGGCCCTGCAGATAACATAGTCAGTCCCGCCCCTCGGATATGAGGGAGCAGCTGCTCTCAGACCACAGACTGAAAGGGTTCTCACGAGGACACCCATAGGCTCCTAGAACGCAGGTGATTCTGACAGAGTGGGGAGGGTGGGAGGGTGCCTCTGACCACCACTGTGTCCAGTGCAGCTGGATGTCTTCAACTCTGGCAATTGGAGACTGAAGAAAAATGGAATCGATTTTGGAACACAACATTTTTTTGCACCTTGGTGTTGCACAACAAATTCTTACCCCTTCCAAGAAGATATTAGGATGCCAGTCTTATGTTGAAAATTCTGCAGTGGCTCTCCGTTACCAAGAAACTAAAGTATAAACTCCATGGTAAAGCTGATCAAGGTTCTGCTGATCTAACATGGCTCTGGTACTGTTGTCCACTAAATCTCTCTTGGACCTTAAACTCTAGTCCCAGGAGCAAATCTTCCTCCACCCCCGTCCCCCTCCACCGGGATTCCAAGCCACTTCGAACAGTCAACCACTGATGTGTGTTTCTTGTGAGTATCCAGAAGCTCTTAAAATTTATACAGGTAAAGAATATGCACGGTTTCCCAGAAATGACAGCAAACTGTAGAAATTCTAGTCTAGTCTTCATGCTTTCTCTTATGCTGCTGCTCTTGGTCTGAGATATTTTTCTCTTCCATCTCCATCACTAATGCATGCAGTCTTCAACACCCATGGCAAATATCCCTCCCTGAAGCATCCCCAAATCTCATTTTGTCGTTGCAATCAAAGGTTACCTTCCTGGGAAATTAAACAGAAACTTTGTGATTAAACCGTAATTAGCTACTTAATATCTCAGAAGGTGCCTTGCTTCTCATTCAGTATAACAAGAGACAGAGTCTAAATGTTAGAGTGAATCATATGAAATCGCTGTTGCTTGACAGTTTTAGCCTGAAAAATATCAATTCATATGGGTGCTCTAATAGATTTCCTTTTTTTTAAAATTTGGAGTCTCACTCTGTCACCCAGGCTGGAGGCTGGAGTGCAGTGGCATGGCACCATCGCGGCTCACTGAACTCCTGGAATCAGACGATCCTTCTACCTCAGCCTCTTGAGTAGCTGGGACCACAGGCACACACCACCACAACCAGCTAATTTTTTGGTTTTTTTGTAGAGACAAGGTCTACTATGTTGCCCAGGCTAGTCTCAAACTCTTGGGCTCAAGAGATCCTCCCACCTCAGCCTCCCAAAGTGCTGGGATTATAGATGTGAACCACCACGCCCAGCCAGGTTTCCACTTAGACAAGACCTTTCCCTAACTTATTTAGTCTCCTATAGATTATACCTTTCCATACAGAGAAGTATATCACTGAGGGTCCTACATTCTCTTATTTCATGTTTCAACCTTTAATATTAACCTAGTCTAAATCTAGGACTTTCTAGGTTTACAATTGTCTTTATTCCCACATTAAATATGGCTCTTCCTTGAGAGTGATGGCCCTTTACTGTCTCCACCACTCTTAGCATTAGAATAGCCGGTACACATTCTTATCAACTGTATCCTCCACTTTATTACCCACTGCTTTGATCAACAAAGCATGATGTCGCTTTGTGGCAGCTGGTATTGCTTCCAACTGTTTTTCTTGCTGCACTTGCCAGTTCTAGATAACATTATAATAACCAACGGTTACGTTGGTATATCATATAGATCATGTTTTCTGTTTGATCAATCACGTATAACTTAATCATGCTATGAATTCTTGTGCTGAAGACCTTCTTCTCCTGCAGATGGACTCTGTGTAGCAGGGAGTATGCCCTCAAGAAGTTCTGGGCTCACAGCCAACTCCCCCCCCCAAAAAAATCAGTCACCAAAAGAGAAGAAAGACCAATCCAGTTGGAAAATACTTGGATAAGGGTTCTGATTATCCCAGCTGGGATCGTATGCCCATCCCTGGACCAGTCACCGTGGCCAGATGGATGGAATATTATTACTGGTTGGACTTGGGTCCTTGCCCATTTCTATAACCAAGAACCAGGTTATGAACAGAAGCAGATGGAAAAGTGAAAGCATCCTGACAGACAGAACTCTAACTACTAGGCTGGGCTGGGTGGCTCAGCCTGTCATCCCAGAACTTTGGGAGGTCGAGGTGAATGGATTGCCTGAACCCGCAGGTTCGAGACCAGCCCGGGCAACTTGGCAAGACCTCATCTCTACAATAAAACAAAAATTAGCCGGGTATGGTGGCACATGCCTATAGTTCTGGCTACTTGGAAGGCTGAGGTGGAAGGATCACCGGATCCCAGCAGGTCGAGGCTGCGGTGGCCCTGAGCGTGCCACTGCACTCCAGCCTGGGCAACAGAGTGAGACTCCAACTCAAAAAGCAAAACAAAACAAAACAAAATCTGTAACTACTACTCTCTGTTCAGCTGAAACAGATTTTCCTATTTGTGTCTTCATTCACTGGGTTTTGTCTTAGCTTTCACGTTTCATAAATACTTGTTACATACTTGTTATATAAAACAGGTTTAATCCACTTTCCATAAGAAAGCTTCAAATGTGTTAGCACCGCACACATGGCTTCCCTTCTCCAGCCAGCATCCCCACTGCTGGTTTCTTCCTGGGCGTCTTGCCATCCCTCACTTTTCTCGTCTCTGGCCCTTGTTCCCCGGCCCCACCCCTACTCCCAGATTCAGCCCTCCCTAGGTTTTTGTCTTGGTCCTTTTATTCACTATACACATGCTCCCTGGGACAGTGACCATTGCCCATTGCCCGGTCACCAGCATACTACACCAGCTATGCTTTCTGACTCTTTCTGACTTGATGTTTTTCCTGGCAGATTCACTCTGTCACAGTTACATAAAATCCTACGATACCCTCCCTGCTAGGAACTGTATAGATTATCATTTGTTTAAGTTGGGACTGTATTTGCCTGTATGTAAAAGGTAGCAGGTTACAGCGGTTAAGGCGAGTGGTTCGTATCCCCCATCACTTATTTTACTTTATTACTACCCCAAATTCCAGTACACTTCCCTTATTCGTATCCCCCATCACAAGAAGTCAGCAGGCAGCTAGTAATGCGCTGGTGCAGAAGCCCCCACACCATCCATCACCAGGTTCCCAATGCCCCCCTCATCCCAGAAAAAGGACTGTGGAAGCCACAAAGTGCTAGATAAGCATGAGTGGTTAACAATTCATCCTAGATTTTCAATTCAGAGCTCCTGAAGTCCTCTTTTCCACAGACTTTTGATCCTACAAACCCCTTCCTAATGCCTTCACCCTCCAGCCTTGGAATGACCTCCCTGAAGCCCCTTTGTTCTTAAAAAAAAAAAATTAGGCTGGGCTCGGTGACTCAGCCTGTCATCCCAGCACTTTGGGAGGCTGAGGCGAGTGGATTGCCTAGGCAACTTGGTGAGACCTCGTCTCTACCATAAATCAAAAATTAGCCAGGCCTGGTAGCTTGTACCTGTAGTTCCAGCTACTTGGAGGCTGAGGTGGAAGGATCGCCAGAGCCCAGCAGATTGGCACTGGTGTGGCTGTGAGCACCCCAGCCTGGGCAACAGAGTGAGACTCCAACTCAAAAAGAAAAAGAAAAAGAAAAAGAAAAAAAGATTGTACAGAGGTAAGTACCTGCAGTCCCAGCTACTCAGGAGGCTGAGTCCGGAGGATCCCTTGAGCCCAGGAGCTCGAAGCTAGCCTGGACAACATAACGGGACCTTGTCTCAAAGAAAGAGAAGTGGGGAGAGAAGGGGAAGGGGGAGGAGGAAGACAGAGAGAGTAAGAGGGATACAGGAAGAGAAGGAGAAGGGGGTGGGGAGAGAAGCAATTTTACAAGATCAATAGCAAAAAAAGAAAAAAATACCCTATTGATTTATTCATCTTCCCTTGAGTAGGCTTTATTTTTTCTGTTTCTTCGGTTTTTAGTCATGGGTTAATGTTTCATGCTCCCCAACTCTGGAGAAAACCATCTGCCTTGACCTGATTAACCTGGGCTGCCTCCCTAACGCCAATATAGATGTAGAAAGCAATCCCATTTGCATTGTACTTGGCTGCTCACAGATGAAAATGAACACACTAATAATACACAAGTTTGTCACACTCTTCCCTTGTGGAGTTTACGGACGGTAGGAATTGCACAGCTTCTTGAAGGGCATTTGGAAAATGTATCCAAAAATCTTTAAAATCACCTGCCCTTTGACCAGGCAATTTCTCTTTTAGAGAATTTCTCCTAAGGAAATTCAGCACGATATTTTGTAGAACCATGTGGTAGAATCAAAGATGGTCAGCAAAGCCTTGTGGGAATTTCAAATAATTGGAAATGTCCAAAGTCGGGTATTGGTGAAATAAGGGATGGTATACCAGCACAAAAATTAATGATGCTGCAGAAATGAGCCAGCTGAAAAGAAAAGAAATTCAGAATACACTGCCAAGTGGAAAAAGCAACTTACGAAACAGTATGTATATGTGCTATGATCCCATTCTTGGGTTTTGAAAAATGCATAGGAAAAGTTCTGAAAGGACAGTCAAGAGGGCATCACTAGACAGGTAGGATTGTGAGGCTTCTATATCCTTTTCTTATTTGATCACAATTTTTATTTTTCTCTGAAGATCTCAAATGACTTGTGCAGTTGAATGACAGCAATAAAAGATGCTTTGATAGCTGGGGGCGAAATAGCCTTATGTGAAGATTGAATGGGCCTGCCTATTCTGATTAGCACTTACTTGCTTCTCCCAGGCTAAAGTAAGAGTTCCACTGTGGGCCTACCCTTTTAACTAAAGAAGAAAGCCTTCCAAAACCAGGTCTTCTCATTTTATATCCTGACCACTTCTGTTCACACAACTATGGAAGCATAAGGAGCTACAGATTTTTCAAATGGAAGCCCTGGTACAGACGGTTTGGCCCTCATTCAATAGATTTTCCTGTCTGTTAAAGGAATAAAATCTACATAGCTCACTCTCTGCCTCCAGAACTCATTAGTACTTTATTAAAATGTGTTACTGTTTCCTTATGAAAAGGGCCTTTTGTATTTAACTTCTCTAAGGCATATGGTAAATATGGCAAAGAATCCCATGTGTCCTGGGTTCCCTCAATTCTAGCCTCTGTCTGTGTGGATTTAGACTATTATTGTCCTTCTGTAAAATCATTATCACCATCATTGTCATCAGTCACACTATTGAGAATATCCAGTATGCTAGGCACCATACTATGTACCTTATATTGATTGTTCAAGTTTAACTTCCCAGCCCACTTGGAAGCAGGCACTCGTTATACCAGGTGAACAAGTGTGAGTGGCCTAATTCAACATTTCTCTCCCCTACTTTGTAACAATACTCTGGAAAATGGGAATAGTGAAAGCACTTATCTCATAGGACGGCTGTGAATTTTAAGTAGACATGTGGCTATCACAAACAAAGCTGCTGTGTACAAGTCTTTGCATATATGTTTTATTTTCTCTTGGGAAATGACCTATGAGTGGAAGGGCTGGGTCATATAGTAGATATATGTTTCACTTTTTAAAAAAATCTGCCGAAAGCATTTTAAAAACCAGCTTTTTCCAAAGCGGACGTACCATTTTATATTTCCACCAGCAGGGTGTGAGGGTTCTAGGTCCTTCATATTGCTTCTAACACGGGGAATGGTGGGTTTTAAGTCTGAACCGTTCTAGTGAGTATGTAGTGGTATCTCACTTCATTTGTATTTCCTAACAGCTAATGATGTTGAAACCTTTTTAGTGTGTTTATTTGACAGCCATGTATCTTCTTTAACTGTCTATTAACATCATTTGCTAACTTTTGCTTGGGTTGTTGTTTTGCTTATTACTGAGTTTTGAGAGTTTATATATATTCTGGATCCATGACTTTTTATATGAGAAACATGATTTGAAAATATTATTTGTCATTCCATGGCTTCTACTTTCATTCTCTTAACAATGTCTTCCAAAGAGTAGAGGTGTTTAATTTTAAGACCAGTTTATTAATTTGGGTGTTTTAAAAAATGAATTGTACTTTTGATAAAAAGATTATCTGCTATGTTTTCTTCTAGAAACTTTCTAGTCTTAGGTCTAAGATCTATTTGGAGTAAATTTTTGTATAATGATATGTGTATATTTTGTGTCTGGTACAGGTATAGATTGACGTAGGTTTTTTGCTAATAGATATCCAATTGTTCTAGCACCATTTGATGACAAGATTATCCTTTCGCTGCTAAACTGCCTTGAACCTTTGTAAAAAATCAGTTGTCCATATATTTCTGGGTTTGTCGCTAGCCTCTATTCTGTTCCACTGATATATTTTTCTGACTTTATGTTAATACTACACTGTCTTGATTATTATAGCTTTATAATAATTTTTGAAATCAAATAGTGTTAGTTCTTCAATGTCATCCTAGTTTTTCAGATGTTTTTACTGCTTCATCTCCTTCGTATTTCTTTATGAATTGTAGAAACAGCTTGTCAGTTTTTAACCATAAAAAGGCATGCCTCGAAATTGACCTTCCATATGACCCAATTCTCTTATTGGGAATATACCCGGAGGAACTCAAATCATTCTACAAAAAAGACACCTGCACATATATGTTTGTTGCAGCTCTATTCACAATAGTAAAAACATGGAACCAACCGTGTTGCCCATTGAAGCTGGAATGGATAAAGAAAATGTGGTACATATACACAATGGAATATTATGCAGCCATAAAAAAGGACAAACATATGGACTTTGCAGCAACTTGGATGGATTTGGAGCGGACCATACTCAGTGATCTATCATAGAAACAAAGAACAGAGTACCATATATTCTCACTCATAAGCAGACCTTGAGCAATTATAATACTATAAGAAAGCGTTTGGCAGTAATGGGAAACTGTTGGGGGGGGGGGGGGTGGGATTGGCAGTTGAGGGAAACTGCTAGGGGAGGGAGGGGCATGCCTCATCAACAAGGGCACCTGCATAATCAGTGTTTGTATACCTAACCCTGAATTGTGCCCCACATCTTTATAATATAAATAAATAAATAAAAGCCATGCCTTGATTTTTCTTAAGCCTGCATTAAATCTATAGTCCAATTTTAGGAGGAATAATATCTTTAAAAAATTGAGTCTTCTGATCTCTCAACACAGTGTATCTCTCTATTTTTCAATTTTTAAAAATTTCTCAGTAATATTTTGTAGTTTTTGGTATATAGATCTTTTATGTCTTTTGTCAGGTTTATCTCTATTTGATATTTTTGATGTTATTATAACTTTTATTTCAATATCAAGTTGCTTGTTGCTAGTATACAGGATTAATTTTTGTATATTGATCTTGTATCTTATAACTCAACTAAGCTCACTATTTCTAAATCCATAATAGAATTTGGAGATTCTATGGGATTTCTTAATAAATTACCATGTCATTTCAAATAAGGACAATTTTTCTTCTTCCTGTCCAATCTAAATGCCATTTATCTCTTTTACTTGTTTATTGCACGGGCAAGAACCGCCAGCATAGTGATAAATAGAGTGAAAAGTATTCAGTCTTCTACCATTAGATGTAATGGTACCTGTAGGTTTTCTGTGTGTCCTTTATCAGATTGAGAAAATTACCTTCTACTTCTCATTTGCTGAATTTTTATCAGGAATGCTTCTTCTGCATCTATTGAGATGATCATATGGCTTTTCTTTATTAGTTTGTTAATATGGTGTACAACACTGACTGATTTTCAAATGTTAAATCAACCTTCATTCCTGGGATAAACCCCGTTTTGCTCACAATGTATTACCGTTTTTATTTATTGTTGAATTTGATTTGCTAAGAGTTTGTTTAGCATGTTTGCAACTTTATTCATAAGAGACATTGTTCTGTAGTTTTCCTCTCCTATAAAGTCTTTGTCTGGTTTTGATATCAAAAAAGAGTTTGTATAAACCCAATATTGTTTACTTCTAAAATGTGTGATAGACTTCACCAGTGAAGTTATCTGGGCCTGGAGTTTTCTTTGTCGTAAAGTTTTAAACTAAAAATTTAATTTCTTCCTTTTCTTTTTTTTGAGTTGGAGTCTCACTCTGTCGCCCAGACTGGACTGCAGTGGCTGTTCCCGGCCACCGCACCCTTGACCTGCTGGGCTCCGGCGATCCTTCCGCCTCAGCCTTCCAAGTAGCCGGAACTACAGGCATGTGCTACTACGCCCAGCTGATATTTTTGATTTATTGTAGAGATGAGGTCTTGCTGCCCAGGCGGGTCTCGAACCCGCAAGCTCAGGCAATCCACTCACCTCAGCCTCCCAAAGGCGTGGGATTACAGGTTGAGCCACCGAGCACGGCTAAAAATTTAATTTCTTTAGTAGGGTTATTCCGGTCATCTATTTCCTCTTGAGTAAATATTGACAGTTCGTGTCATTCAAGAATTTGACCATTTCTTCTAAGTTGTTGAATTTATTGGCATAGAGATGTTTATAATCTTCTCTTATTACTCTTGTATATCTGCAGAATATGTGATATTACCTTTCACTCTATGCTATTGTTGTCATACATTTCACTAATAACATATGTAAGAAACCCATAGTACACTTTTATAATTATATTTTCATTTATAAAGTAAGTTTGTTCTTTAAAGAGGTTTAAAGAATAATAAAAGTTAGACTGGTCTCGGTGGCTCAGCCTGTCATCCCAGCACTTTGGGAGGCTGAGGCGAGTGGATTGCCTGAGCCTGCAGGTTCGAGAACCACCAGGGCAACTTGGCGAGACCTAGTCTCTGCAATAAATAAAAAATTAGCCGGGCGTAGTAGCATACATCTGTTGTTCCGGCTACTTGGAAGGCTGAGGCGGAAGGATCGCTGGAGCCCAGCAGGTCAAGGCTGCAGTGGCCAGGAGTGTGCCATGGCACTCCAGTCTGGGCGACAGAGTGAGACTCCAACTCAAAAAAAAATGTATCGAAAAAAGTTATAATAACTGCTGTAAAGTAACTGACTGCTGATTCTAACAGTTGTGCCAGTTCTGGATCATTTTTCATTGATTTATTATTTTTGCTTCTTATATGGGTCATATATTCCTGCTTATTTGCATGTCTAGCAATCTTTGATTTAAATTTTACTTTGTTGGGAGACAGCTATTTTGTGTTTCTATAAATATTCTTGAGTTTTGTTCTGGAATGAAGTTAAGTTACTTGGAAACAATTTAATACTTTGGACCTTGCTACCATAATTTGCCAGGTGGAACCAGACCAGTACTCAGTTTGTACCTAATTATTTCCCCACAGAGGCATCACCTTTCTCTGCATGCTAGCCAATGGTTTGTAAATCATGAACTTGTTCAGTCTGGCTGGTGGGAAGAGGCACTGCTCCCAACCCTATATGAGTGCCAGGCACTAATCCTTTTGGGTGATTCTTTACGTGGCTTTGGATAGTTCCCTTACACACATGTGCTGGTCAGTACGCAGCTAAATATTCCAGAAGAATCCTCTGAAAATCTTTGGAGGGGTCTCTCTGTGAAACTCTCCTCTCTGGTACTCTGTCCTGCAAACCCTAACCCCTTGGTCTTCACCTGTTCTGAGCATTACTTCCTCAATTCAAGGAGACTGCTGAACTTGGCATAGGCTCCACTCCCCCTACCTAATGGCCTTCAAATTCTCTCCAAATGGCAAATTGGGACAAGCACACACACAAAACAGCTCACACATGTACAATTGTATAATTAAATATATATATATATTTTTTGAGTTGGAGTCTCACTCTGTCACCCAGACTGGAGTGCTGTGGCCGCTCCCGGCCACCGCAGCCTCAACCTGCTGGGCTTTGGCGATCCTTCTGTCTCAGCCTTCTGAGTAGCCGGAATCACAGGCATGCACTACCACGCCCAGCTGATTTTTTGATTTATTGTAGAGATGAGGTCTCGCTGCCCAGGCAGGTCTCAAACCCGCGGGCTCAGGCAATCCACTCACCTCAGTCTCCGAAAGGCGTGGGATTACAGGCCGAGCCACCCAGCCCGGCTATAATTAAATATTTAAAGAGATATAAATGGTTCTGAGGTATTCAGTTGGCTAGGATGTAGGTTCAGAAAAGGAATTGTTGGCATGGCTACTTGGAAGGCGGAAGCAGAAGGATGGCCCTGAGCCCAGCAGGTGGACGGTGGGGTGGCTGTGAGCCTGCCACTGTACGCTGAGGCAGCTGCATGTGACTCAGTGGATAACTGGGGCCTCAGCTGGTCTCAGTAGAAGAAGAAGAGTGTAGTCCAGACCAGGGAACAGCTGAAGAAGAGGTGATCTTTTGGTGGGTGATACCATGAGCTAAGATGCGAGAGGCAGGAAAAGCAACGAGAGAGAGATCCAAGGTGGCTTCGGAGAGAGGAGAGAAAGAAAGAAAAAGAAGCTGAGGATGGTTCTGATATGGAGAGCAGAGGAAAGGTATTTCAAAGAAACGGTTTGAAGATATGCTAAGGTGTGACAAAGCAAGAGGGAAATGGAAAGGGGAGGCCAAGTGTGGGAGCCTCTTCTAAGGAAGGTTCTGTGGGGTTGGGGGTGGGGTTTGGTGTGGCCTGTGAAAAAGAATGAAAGAGCAATGTTGATTCTGATATTCAGAATTCTGTCCACACCTGGGGAATTCTTTGGGGATAGTTCGCAATGGCTACCCCGTTTAAGACACCATGGACCACCTGTGGTAGTTAAACAAAGAGCACGCTTAGGTATGGATGGGGCGCCAAGGGCTGACAAACATATGTATATCTTAAAATAATTCTAAACATCAACCTTGCCGGGCTCGGTGGCTCAGCCTGTAACCCTAACACTTTGGGAGGCCGAGGCGAGTGGATTGCCTGAGCCCGTGGCTTCGAGACCCACCCGGGCAACTTGGTGAGACCTCGTCTCTACAATAAATCAAAAGTTAGCCGAGAGTGGTGGTGCACGCCTGTAGTTCTGGCTACTTGAAAGGGTGAGGCAGAAGGATCGCTGGAGCCCAGCAGGGCGAGGCTGTGGTGACCAGGAGCATGCCACTACCCTCCAGTCTGGGCGACAGAGTGAGACTCCAACTCAAAATAAATAAATAATAAATAAATAAGCATCAGCCTTATACTTCATTTGGGAATTTCCCCCACAGAGGTCATCACCAAGTAGCATGTCCATAAGATCTTTAGATGAATCGTTAGATGTTGATAATCCCTAGGTCATTACATTTGGGGGAGGAAGTCCCCGACATTTTTGCCCCTGGCCTAGTCAGCGACAGCCTCTTATGTGGGGCATCTCTCTAGATCTTTCTTTCTTTGCTTCCAGTGGAAGAGTTCAAAACTTCCATGTCCATCTGAGAGCCGGAGGGATAAAGAGGAAGGATGTTCGATGTTGTGATGGATTCTTGTCAGAGCTGGAGACAAGCTGGGCTCTCTGTATACACTTGGGGTCTCACTTTTATTCAACAACAGCCATAGCTAAAATTCACAGGGTACCTGCCGTGTAATGATCAGTCCCTACAAGCTTTCCATGGATTACTTGACACTTGCAGCAACCTTGTGAAAGAGACACGTTTCCAATATTACAGATGATGACCTGAGACACAGAGACATTCAGATTTCTACTTCTCTGAAAGCAAAGTCCAAGACAAAGGCTTCTGGGTAAATAATTTAGTTGGGAAAGTGGTCCCAGGGAGCAAGACTGGGAGACAGAAAGAGTGAATGAGAAGGAAAGAACACCAACACAAGGATGTGAATTGAGTTAACCAGCACTGTGGAAGACTGGTTGCTTAATCCCAACAGATATTCTGAGAATTGTCTATTTGAGGAGGACAGGAGACATATTTACTCATCAGCTGTCCCCAGACCCACTGGTCAAGGTTTGCTGCATGGTGTTTTAAGTGTCATACTTCCAAGCTGCACATGAATGAGAGCTGAGGAGAGTTTTGTAGACATACCACCAGGTGTGTCAGAGAAGCCCCAAGGTCAAAATTGAGAGGCACAGGGCTTAGAACTTGTCAGGCTACACCATGGCTTGCATGGAACTGGTCACCACATCAGAGAGGTGAGGCTGAGAGCTTTTGAAGTTTTTGAGGTCAAACCACTAGTCCATGGTGGAATATGGCAGAGCTGAGATACAAACACAAAGCCCTGTGGGAACCCTGGTTAGGAACCTGGTATTCTTGTTAGGTTTTGCTGGCGCTGATGCTGAGGAGACTGAGGATGGGAGAGGACGAGTGAGGGGGCGGGCAGTAGGGTTGTGACTTTCATCATCATGCAATGAATGATGCATGCTAGCCATGCAGTCCCTGCGAGGCTTTGCCTCTTGTTGTCAGAGCAGCAAGTTCTGCAAGGCTCATGCAAATCTGCTACGGGCCACAGTTTCCTGGGAGAGGGCCAAATACTTGCATCTGGGAAGCCACCTGGGGGGTGGGGGCCGACAACAAGCACCAAGGTAATGTATTGCTTCCACCACAAGACACCCTACTCACAGCTGGGCTGCTCCTCATTTGATCCTTTCAATATACAGGAAGTTTCTAAGTCAGCTCAAGAAGTTAGTCCAAGACCCTGCTGTCTTCCACTTCAATTGTCCACGGTTAGTACATAGCTTTAGGATAAAATATTCTATTTCCGGCTGGGCTGGGTGCCTCAGCCTGTCATCCCAGCACTTTGGGAGGCTGAGGTGAGTGGATTTACCTGAGCCTGTGGGTTCGAGATCAGCCCGGACAACTTGGCGAGACGTCGTCTCTATAAGAAATCAAAAATGAGCTGGGCATGGTGGTGCACACCTGTGTTTCTGGCTGCTTGGAAGGCTGAAGCGGAATGATCGCCTGAGCCCAGCAGGTCGATGCTGGAGTGGCTGTGAGCATGTCACTGCACTCCAGCCTGGCAACAGAATGAGACTCTGACTCCAAGACAAAAATTCTATTCCCCTCCCCCGTCTCCTGGATTATTGTCTCCTGTCTTCTATGTTGTTTTAAATATTTTTATTATTTATTTTTTGCAGCAGCATGGGCTTTGAACTCAGAAAGACTTTGGTCTGAATCCCAGCTCTGCCACTTACCAACTTTGTGGCTCTGGCAAGTTACTTTCCCGATTCACAAAATGAAAGCAGACTTTGTCCTAGAACCCCAAAATAGCCCCAAGCCTGGTTGGCTGTCAAGGTTTTTATCAAAGCACGGATTATGCTTGGTTCATAGGATTTGGCTCTGCTGAACACCAGGAAATTTCGGGACCAAATGATACAGAACCATCACTCCCTTCCATTTATTAAATAAGTATTTGAGCCGAGGATTGTTCTAGGTGTTGGAACAAAGTAGTGACTGGGTCAAGCAACAGCCAGCCCTGTCCTTTAGGGGTTTCCATTCCAGTGGTGGGATGGTGGATAATACATAGAAAATGAATTAATCAAAGATTAATGGTAATAAGTACCATGAAAGAAAGAAGTGACTTGGGGAAGAGGCAGGGCAGGAAGAAAGTTATTTTAGCCAGGGTGGTCACCAAAAGGCCTCTGGAGTGATATGTAACCTGAGCCACGAAGGATGAGAGTAAGCCAGCCACGTATATTAGTGGCCTGTTGTTGCATAACAAATTATCCCACCACGAGGTGGCTTAAAACCACAAGCGTTTATTTTCAGTCTCTGTGGGTCAGTGATCGGGGCAGAGGAGGGCTGGATGTGTCTGGCTCAGGGCTTCTCATAAAGCTTAATTCCAGGCATTAGCTGGGTCTGCAGTCAACTAAAAGCTGTCCTGAAGGCAGCTAGGCTTCCAGTCACCCATGTGGCCATAGGAAGACCCCAAGTCCTCACTGGCTGCTGGTCAGAAATCAGTTCCTTGTCCCGTGGGCTTCTCCCCGGGGCAGCTGGCTTCCCTCAGAACATGCCAGCAAGAGAGTAAGAGCAACCCAAAGGGGGCCACTTTCCTTTGAACCCGGCATCTTTAATGCATTCTAGTCACTTGGGAGTCCGAGGTGAGAGGATTGCCTGGGCCCATGGGTTCGAGATCAGCCTGGGCAACTTGGTGAGACCTCATCTCTGCAATAAATCAAGAAAAGCTAGCCAGATGGGATGGCACACGCCTGTGGATCCAGCTACCCAGAAGGCTGAGGTGGAAGGATCGCCTGAATCCAGCAGGTTGAGGCTGTGGTGGCCGTGAGCGTGCCTCTGCCCTCCCACCTAGGCAACAGAGTGAGACTCCAACTAAAAAAAAAATCGGAAGTGAGTCACCAAATCCAACCCATACTCAAGGGGAGGGAATTATACAAAAGTATGGATACCAGTTGGCGATGATGGGGTCATCTTAGAAATTGCCTACCATACAATGCAAATAGCTGAGGGAGAAGCAAGAGTGAAGACCCTGAGGGAGGAGAGGGGAATCCTGGTTGTGTGTGAGGAAGTGAGAAGAGGCTGATGGAGGTAAGATGCACTGAATAAAGTTTAAAAAAGAAAAGGTAGGAGATGAGCTAGGAGGCCCACCATGCAGGTCCTGATAAGTTTTGATTTTGTTGGTTTTTTTTTTTTTTTGAGTTGGAGTCTCACTCGGTCGCCCAGACTGGAGTGCAGTGGCCGCTCCCGGCCACCGCAGCCTCGACCTGCTGGACTCCAGCGACCCTTCCGCCTCAGCCTTCCGAGTAGCTGGAATTACAGGCATGTGCTACCACGCCCGGCTGATTTTTTGATTTATTGCAGAGATGAGGTCTTGCTGCCCAGGCGGGTCTCGAACCCGCGGGCTCAGGCAATCCACTCACTTCAGCCTCCCAAAGGCGCGGGATTACAGGCTAAGCCACCGAGCCCGGCTGGGTTTTTTTTTTTGAGTTGGAGTCCCATTCCATCACCCAGGCTGGAGTGCAGTGGCAGGTTCTCACGGCCACCCCAGTGTTGACCTGCTGGGCTCCTTCGATCCTTCCGCCCAGCCTTCGGAGTAGCTGGAACTACAAGCGCATGCTAAGTTTTGATTTTCTACTAAGTACAGTGGGAACCAGCAAAGGGTTTTAAGCAAGGGAGTTAGTGATGTGATCGAACCGTTTGACATTTCCAGAGCTCAATGGTCAATTAGCTCTACTGGGACTTGTAGGTGGAGTGGAAAGGGAAAGGATTCGTTTGCTCAAAAAATGTCGGCAGCATTCAAATGCCTGTCCATCTAAGTATCAAGACTTCAGGATCCTATACGCATTCTCCAGGCGATCCTTCCAGTCTTATTTCCCACGACTCCCCTAAACTTCTGTCCAGGTGAAATTCCCCAAGCATGCCTGGTGTTTTCCTGTCCCAAGCTTATGCTGGTTCTGATGCCTGAAGGGCTGCCCCTACAATCTCCATCTGCCAAACTTGAGCCCTTTTTGTCAAGATCCTCCTCCAGTAAGTATCACTACCTAGATCATACCATTTCTGATGCTTCCTTCTTTGGCTGCCTGTTGCTCTTTGTTTAATCCCCTTTTTCTTTTCTTTTCTTTTTTTTTTTTTGAGTTGGAGTCTCACTCTGTCGCTCAGACTGGAGTGCAGTGGCCGCTCCCGGCCACCGCAGCCTCGACCTGCCGGGCTCCAGTGATCCTTCTGTCTCAGCCTTCCAAGTAGCTGGAACTACAGGCGCACGCTACCACGCCCAGCTAATTTTTTTGATTTATTGTAGAGATGAGGTCTCGCCTGCCCAGGCAGGTCTCGAACCACGGGCTCAGGCAATCCACTCACCTCAGCCTCCCAAAGGCGTGGGATTACAGGCTGAGCCACCGAGCCCAGCTAATCCCCTTTTTCAATTTGCCATGCCTTTTCCAGTTTCAGTAGCTTATGTCTCGATTGTAAATTTCTTGAGATGCTATTTCCCTTATTTTTGAAACCCACGCTGGAGCAGCGGCTTGAGCATTTTATAATCAGTGCTCGGTTAATATTTGTTAACTTGAATTAAACTGGGGACCAGACAATGACAACAGCTTTGGTTGGCTGCGAGGCTTCCTGAGAAACGACATAGCCATTTCCCTCTTATTGACGCCAAGTTATGTTTCCTCTCACAACTCGCAAATTTTAAAATCTTGTTTTCCAAAATTTAAGAAAAGTATTAAGAGCATGCTACCTTTCATGTAAAAAAGAAAGGGTGATGAGAAAATATACATGATCTCATTTTTGAAAGAGGAAATAAAGTAAGGATAAACCAGAAGCCAGAGAGATTCATTAATAAACGGATCGGTTAGGAACAAGATGGAAGGAATCTGGGAAGAAGAACAGGGTAAGGCATCGGGGGGAATCAGACATCACTGAATACACCTTTTTGTATAGTTCTGACTTTTAGAACCATGTTGAGATTCCACACACTCAGAAACTAATACACTAAGCAAAATTTGGTGTATCCTTACAGTGCAATATTATTTAACCATAAAAAGGAATAAAATACTGATGCATGTTATAGCATGGAGAACCTTAAAAACATTATGCTAGGGCCAGGGGC
Source organism: Carlito syrichta (assembly GCF_000164805.1). NCBI lineage: Eukaryota > Metazoa > Chordata > Mammalia > Primates > Tarsiidae > Carlito > Carlito syrichta. The sequence continues at coordinate 250,594 of NW_007232373.1, forward strand.
AGTGGCTCAAGCCTGTAATCCCAGCACTTTGGGAGTCTGAGGTGAGAGGATTGCCTGAGCCCATGGGTTCGAGATCAGCCTGGGCAACTTGGTGAGACCTCATCTCTACAATAAATCAAGAAAAGCTAGTCAGGCAGGATGGCACATGCCTGTGGATCCAGCTACCCGGAAGACTGAGGTGGAAAGATCGCCTGAGTCCAGCAGGTTGAAGCTGCAGTGGCCGTGAGTGAGCCACTGCCCTCCCGCCTGGGCAACAGAGTGAGACTCCAACTAAAAAAAAAAAAAAATCAAAAAACAAAAAACGTTATACTAGGTGAAGAAAGCTAGATTTTATCTGGTTCTATTTAAATGACGTGTTCAGGTAGACAAATCTAGAGACGAAAGCAAATTAATGGTCACCAGGGGCTGGGAAGAAAACGGGTAATGGGGCATGACTATAAACAAGTACTAGGTTTCTTTTTTCTTTTTTTTTGAGTTGGAGTCTCACTCTGTCGCCCACACTGGAGTGCAGTGGCCGCTCCCGGCCACCACAGTCTCGACCTGCTGGGCTCCGGCAATCCTTCTGCCTCAGCCTTCCAAGTAGCTGGAACTATAGGCGCAAGCTACTACGTCCGGCTAATTTTTTGATTTATTGTAGAGATGAGGGCTCGCCAAGTTGCCCAGGTGGGTCTCGAACTCGCAGGCTCAGGCAATCCACTCACCTTAGCCTCTCAAAGGCGCGAGATTACAGGCTGAGCCACCAAGACCAGCACTAGGTTTCTTTTTAAGTGATGAAAATATTTTGGAATTAGATAATGGTAATGGTTGCACAACTTTGTGAACATACTAAAAACCACTGAATTGTGTACTTGAAAATGGTGAATTTTATGGTATGTGAATTAACAGCTCAAGTTTTAAAATAAATACACAAGCCGGGCTCAGTGGCTCAGCCTGTAATCCGAGCACCTTGGGAGGCTGAGGTGAGTGGATTGCCTGAGCCCGCAGGTTCGAGACCCTCCTGGGCAACTTGGTGAGACCTCATCTCTACAAATAAATCAAAAATTAGCCGGGCGTGGTAGCCTGCGCCTGTAGTTCCAGCTACTTGGAAGACTGAGGTGGAAGGATCACCAGAGCCCAGCGGGTCGAGGCTGCGGTGACTGCAAGCAGCCACTACACTCCAGTTTGGGCGACAGAGTGAGACTCCAACTCAAAAATAAATAAATAAATAAAAATAAATACATAAAAATAAATACATAATTAAAATCAGCCACAAATGTGGGAGAAACCCCAAATGGATACAAATGGTAAGGAATCAACCCAACTGTATTATATATGAATAACATAACAAAACTGAAGGTCGTGGAAAAGAAGAAAAAGTAACCTAAATTTGGCAAAGAGCCTTTTGACTGAACACTGCAAGGATTACAACAAAAAGAACTCTACACAGATATTGTATTCTAATTAATAAATTTGTTTTTCACAGGGATATGGATCAGCAATTCTAAAACTACTTTATGATTATTCTAAGGTTAAGAAAATAAATACATACATTGTGAGTAATGACAGCTCATTTTCTCGCCATCAGGAAAGGGACAGAAAAGGAAACAGGGAAGGGTAGAATTGAACTTGATAGTGTTGAATTAGCAATGGAGGTTTCAGAGTAGACTGTTGGCTTCTAGCATATATGTAAATAAGGTAAGTATACAAATACATGTAATTGTGTGCATATGTATGTGCAAACATACATTTATTTTTCAGTTCTCTCTGTTGAATCTAGAAGTAATGACACCCCAGAAGTAATGAGAACACCTAGAACTCAGATCTTGGTTTCTAAACTCTATTCTCCATTTTTAAAAAGTCAGGGCTCCCTGGAGAAATGGTTTATTCCAAAGCTGAAACAGGGAAAGTATAAAAGTCCAGAACATCTTCTGGTACAAGAAAGTAAGGAAGTGCTCAAAATGATAGGGAAATATTGAAAAAGACACAAGAGCCAATGTGCATGTGCTCCCTCCCAGTGGTCAATCTGTAAAAATATGAACCAAAAATGAATATAGTAATTATATGTGAAGCAAAAATTGATAGGGCCAAGTAGACAAATCTACAAATTGAACTGGAGATTGCAATACTCTTTGCAGAAATTTAACAGGGATAAAGTGAATGTAAATAACATTATCATTCAACTTTACTTGACTGACATTTATTGATGACTCCACCAATAGCAGCCAAATACACATTCTTCTCAAGTGCACATGGAACATTTACCAAGACAGAGCATATCTAATCATAAAATAAGTCTCGGTAAATTCAAAAGGATTAAAGTCATTCGAAATACTTTTTTTTTAAGTTGGAGTCTCACTCTGTCACCCAGGCGGGAGTGCAGTGGCACACTCACTCACGGCCACCCCAGTGTCAACCTGCTGGTCCTGGCAATCCTTCCGCCTCAGCCTTCCAAATAGCTACAGGTGTTAGCTACCACACCCAGCTAATTTTTGGTTTATTGTAGAGACTAGATCTTGCCGAGCTGCCTGAGCTGGTCTGGAACCTGTGGGCTCAGGCAATCCACTCGCCTCGGCCTTCTAAGTGCTGGGATTACAGGCTGAGCCACTGACCCCGGCCACAAAATACATTTTTTGACCACAATGGAATTACATTAGATATATTAATAACAAATAATTTTAGAAAAATTCCTAAATGTTTAGAAATAAATGACATGCTTCTAAATAATATATGGGTAAATAAATGAAAAAGTAATTAAAATTATATTGAACTGATAAAAAATAAAATATAACAAATCAGAATTTGTGGTATATTACAAAGGCAGTTTTGAATGGGAAAGTCATAGCACCAAATACCTATAATAGAGGAAAGTTTTCAAATCAATGACTTCAGCTTCCACTTTAAAACACTAGAAAAAAGCAGAGTAAATTAAACCCAAAGGAAGCAAAAGGAAGTAAAAATAGGGTCAAACAAAATTAATGAAATAGAAAACATAAAAACAACAGAGAAAAATCAATGAAACCAAAAGCTGGTTATTTGAGAAAATCAGTAAAGTTGATTTCAAAAAGAAAAAGCTGTTGCCAGACATCTAAGGGGGAAAAGAATAAACAAATGGTAATGGAAGGAATGAGAAAGGTGGCATCACGTTGTATGCTCCAGATAGTAACAAGATAGTGAGGGAATATTATGAACAATATGATGCAAATAAGCATGTCAACTTAGATTAAATAGAAAACTTCTTTGAATGACACAAATTACCATAACTCACTCAAAAAGAAATAAATAATCCGAATAGACCTGTATTCATTAAATAAAATAAAACAGTTCAAAAACCTCCCACAAAGAGGACTCCAAGCCCAAAAGACTTCATGGGTGAATTCTACCAAACATTTAAGAAAGAAAATACCAATTCTACATACATTTTTAAAAAAAATGTTGGAAAAAAGGGAGTATTTCCCAATTCTTTCTTCGGTGCCTGGATTCCCCTTAAAACAAAATCAGACATTACAGGAAAAGAACACTGTTGACCAATATCCTTCATTAAAAAATTTTATACAAAATGTTAACAAATTGAATTAAGTAATATATTAAAAGGATAAAGCATAATATGACCAAGTGTGAATTATTGGAATGTAGGGCTGGTCTATCATTTGAAGATCAATCAATAGAATTCAACATATTAACAAACTAAGAAAAAAAAATCATATGATTATCTCAATAGATGTTGAGAAAGCATTTAACAATGCTGAAGAGTCATTCCTGATAAACACCCTCAGGGAACTCAAAGGGAAACATCTTCAACTTGATAAATGGCATCCAAGAAACATACAGCAATCATCACACTTGATGGTGAAAGCTAAAATATCTTCCACTGTGATCAGGAACAAGGCAGGAATGTCTGCTCTTAGCACTTTAATTCAACATTGTGCTGGTGGTTTTAGCCAATGCAATCAGGTAAGAAAAAGAAATAAAAGGCATCCAGAATGAAAAGGAAAAAGTAAAACTGTTTTTCTTTACAGATTACAGGATTCTCTATGTAGAAAATATGATAGAATCTAAAAACAAAGTTATTAGAATTAATTATTGAGATTAGTAAGATTCTAAGAAGACTAATATGCAAAAATCAATTGTATTTCTCTATACTAGCAACAAACAATTGGAAACTTTAAAATGTTGAAATATCCCTTATAATAACATATAAAAACGAACTACTTAGAGAGAAACTTCACAAAATAAGCAAAAGACCTGTACCCTAAAGACTACAAAATATTGCTGAAAGAAAATAAAGACAACTTAAACAAATGGACAGATATGCCTTGTTCATGGACTTGAAAAGACTCAATGTTGTAAGGATGTCAGTTGTCCTCAAATTAATCCATAGATTCAACGCAGTCCTATTCAAAATCTCAGAATAATTTTATTTTTAGAAATCGAAAAGCTGAGTCTGAAATTCCTATGGAAATGCAAAGAACCTAGACTAGTCAAACAACTCTGAAAAAGAAAAAATTGGGAAAACACTACCTGGTTTCAAGAATTACTATAAAGCTACACTAATGGAGACAATATGACATTGGCGTGAAGATTTTTAAAAATTCCTCAACAGAACAGAACAAACCCACTTATATGTGAGCAACTGATGTTTGACAAAGGCACAAAGGTAATGAAGTAGAGAAAGCATAGCCTTTTCAACAAATGATGCCAGAACAAATGCATAACCACATGAAAAAAATGAACTTAGATCCATATCTCACACTATATGCAAAAGTTAACTCAAAATGGATGATAGACCTAAGTTTAAAATACAAATCTATACAACTTTTAGAAGAAAACATAGGAGAAAGACTTTGTGACCTCAGATTACAAATATCTCGTAGGTACAATACCAAAAGTACGATCCTTAAAAGAACAAATTGATTAATTTTAACTTCATTAATATTAAAAGCTGCTCTTTAAAAGACGCTCTTCAGGTCATGAAAAGACAAGACACAGACTGGGAGAAAATCTTCGCAAAGCATATATCTATAAAGGACTTGTATCTACAGTGTATTTCCTCCAAACGCAGGTAACAAACAAAGCAATAAAATATAAAAAATTTTTTAAAAACTGAGCAAAATACTCAAACAGGCTAAAAAAAATGCTAAACATCATTGGTCATTAGAAGAATGTAAATTTAATCCACAATGAGATAATATGAAATTCATGTTAGAATGGCTAAAATTGAAAAGATCCACCGCACCGAGCATTGATAAGTGAGGATGTGGAGGAACTGGAACTCTTGTGAACCTCAGTGAGATTGTCAATGTTACAAGCACTTTGGAAAACAATTTGGCAACTTCTTAAGAAGTTGAACATATAACAACCATATGATCTATCCATCCCGCTCGTTCGTTTTTACTTAAGAGAAAAATAATTTTACAACCACACAGAAGAGTGTCTACCAATGACCGCAAATGCTTTATTGGTAATAGCCATAAGCTGGAAACAGCCCCACCGTCCATCACCCGGCGAATGAACACACGACATATTCACTCAGTGATAAAAAGAATGAATTATTGCTACAAATAATAGCATGAATGAATCTTAAAATTATCATGCTGAGAAAGAGAAGCCAGTTATAAAATAGTACATATTATTTGATTAAATTTACATAAAACTGTAGAAAATGCAAACAATCCACCATGACAAAAAGCAGTTTAGCGGCTGCTGAAAGATGGGGATGGGGGACGAGGTAATGTAGGAGGGAGGGATGACAAACATGTAAGAGAAAACTTTGAAGGGTAAGAGATATGTTCACTTTCTTAATTATAATGATGAAATTATAGGTGCATATACTGTAAAAACTGTAGACCTTACCCATGCATTTTATTGTAAAGTTTATATATGTACATATATGTAAACTTAAGTATACCAAATGTAAGCTTTATATATAAACTTTAGTGTTTGTGTATATATAATACACACATACCTCTATCTTTTTTTTTTTTTTTTTTTTGAGTTGGAGTCTCACTCTGTCCCCCAGACTGGAGTGCAGTGCCACTTCTGGCCACCGCAGCCTCGACCTGCTGGGCTCCGGCGATCCTTCCACCTCAGTCTTCCGAGTAGCCGGAATTACAGGCGCGTGCTACCATGCACCCGGCTGATTTTTTGATTTATTGTAGAGATGAGGTCTCGCCTGTCCAGGCGGGTCTCGAACTCGCGGGTTCAGGCAATCCACTCACCTCAGCCTCCCAAGGCGCGGGATTACAGGCTGAGCAACCAAGTCCGGGCTACGTCTATCTTTATTGAGTGATAGCTGACATACAATAAACTGCCCATTTATATATAAAGTTTTTAAAAAAACTTCAACCCAGAAGTGAAAATGTTACTTCATCTGATGTTTCATTGGTCAGTGAAAACCACATGTCCACATCTCACTCCAGGGAGCAGGAAAGTACATTTTTTATCACATGTTTAGAAGAAGAGCATTGGCTGGGCTCGATGGCTCAGTCTATCATCCCAGCACTTTGGGAGGCCGAGGCGAGTGGGTTGCCTGAGCCCGCAGGTTCGAGACCAGCTCGGGCAACTTGGCGGGACCTCCTCTCTACAATAAAAAATCAGAAAATTAGCCGGGCATGGTAGTGCGCACCCATAGTTCAGGCTACTTGGAAGACTAAGGCGGGAGGTTCCCTGGAGCCCAGCTGGTCGATGCTTGGTGGCAATGAGCATGAGTGCCACTGCACTCTAGCCTGGGCAACAGAGCGAGACCCCAAAAACAAAAACAAAAAGAAGAGCATTGAATCATTCGTTGTACATAGTCCTGACAGTGATCACACTCAGCAATAAACACACTGCTTTTTAATAAATAGAACCCTTGTCCCATTTGTCCCATAATGAAATTCACATTCATTTGCAAAACTACAACAGCAGACTTAGCAACCTTTCTTCAAAAGTCCTGCAAAGCTTCAGTTGTTTGGCACGAGCTGAAGAGGAACAAAAGTTAAATAAGAGTATCCCAGTAACCCAAACATTTTATAAATCAGTACTTCTTAGCATCTAAGAAAATAAATTTTAAAAGAAAATAAACTAGGAGAAAGAATGAACAACCATTTTGGTCTAGCTCCTGTCTTTTGGATCATTCAGTTTAATGTAAATTATAGAAGAGAGACAGTAGATTCAGAGACTGATTTAACATTAATAAATTCCTTTTCATGAATTAATTCTCTTCATAGTCATAAAATTATTTTTCATATCGAACTAAAAATTTTTTTTCTTACTTTTTAGACATGGGAGTCTCACTGTTTTGTCTAGGCTGGCCTCAAACTGTTGGGCGCAAGGGATTCTTCCACCTTGGCCTCCCAAGGAGCTGGGACTACAGGTGAAGGTTACTGTGCCTGGCTCTAAAAAAATTTGTTTTTATTTTTATTTTTATTTCTTGAGTTAGAGTCTCACTCTGTCACCCAGACTGGAGCGCAGTGGCTGCTCCCGGCCACCGCAGCCTTGACCTGCTGGGCTCCGATGATCATTCCGCCTCAGCCTTCCGAGTAGCTGGAACTACAGGCGTGCGCTACCATGCCTGGCTAATTTTTGATTTATTGTAGAGATGAGGTCTCGCCAAGTTGCCCAGGCGGCTCTCGAACCCATTGGCTCAGGCAATCCTCTCACTCTGGTCTCCCAAAGTGCTGGGATCATAGGCGTGAGCCACCGTGCCTAGCCCGTTCAGCAGTTTTTGACCAAAAACAGCATTGACCCCTGTTCCCCACCTTCCCTATTTACCCAGTGTTGCCCCAAACAACTTTGTTTTTGTTTCCTCAAATGAAAACCTCCTCAGAGGAAAACCTTTTGCTAATGTGGAAGAGGTCACACACACACACACACACACACACACACACACACACACACACCCCCGCAAAACAGCACAAGCACTCTAAGCATCAAAATTAACAAGTTCTAAAACTGTTCTGAGCAGTGTAAAAAGCATCTTAATAGGCGTAGTACATCGAACGGAGAACACTTTGAAGGTGACTGAAGTGTAAATAGTGTAAGAATAAATACTCAGTTTTTTATAAATAAATTCCAAGTTTTTTTGGGTCCCTCCTCACACTGAAGCAAAACTCTTGTATGTCAGTGTGGAAAAAAGACAAACATTTTACTTTTTTTTCTACTAACATGGCAGATTGTTGCTACCTAGCAAGTCTTCTTTCTGAAACACACATAGAAATATTGCGTGTTCTGTGTTATTTCCAAAATTTATTATATATACTTTTATTTCTAATTTAAAAGAAAAATAAATGTCTGAATAAAAAATGGTCCAAAAGAACATAGGCAATTAACAAAAGAAAAAAATATGTGAACAATGAACATATGAGAAAAGAAGTAATTTATTATTCTAAGAAGTAATTGGAATCAAAATTGCAATGAAATACCATTTCAGCCACAAAGCTGGCAAACATTTTTAAATAATTGAGAATTATTGAGGTTATCCAACTTATATTGACAACAGGATAATCGACTGATACAAACATTTGTTAAGTGAGAGTGGTGGGATTGTGTGTATTTTATATTTTCTTTTTTCTTCTTATATGTATTTTCTGTTTTCCATAATAAGCATGAATCATTTTTGTAACAAAATGTATATTGTAATACCCTCTTTTAATTAAGAGCAATGTTACGATCTTAAATTTCTCTCTCACTCCTTTTCCTCTCCATGCTAACAAATTCCAATTTCTTTCATCTTTCCTTAAAAGACCTAATTTTCGGCTGGGTTCAGTGGCTTAGCCTGTCATCCCAGCACTTTGGGAGACCAAAGTTAGAGGACTGCCTGAGCCCACGGACTTGAGACCAGCCTGGGCAACTTGGCAAGACCTCATCTTTACAATAAATCAAAAATTAGGTGAGCGTGGTAGCGTATGCCTGTAGTTCCAGCTACTTGGAAGGCTGAGGTGGAAGGATCAGCGGAGCCCAGCAGGTCGAGGCTGTGGTGGCCGTGAGCGTGCCACTGCACTCGGGTCTGGGCGACAGAGTGAGACTCCAACTCAAAAAAATAATAAATAAATAAATAAAAGACCTAATTTTCATTTTGAAATTGTATTTATCAGGCTTTTCTAGACATTATTTTTGTCATGTGCTTAATTACATCAAGCTTACTTTCTGAATTATCCCACTGTAACAGGTTTGACCATTTAACCCACAACATCCATTAGCCAGGTTGACAGTTAAAAACATGTTAATACTGTGCTGTTTGTCTAAAGAATAGATTTAAGATGCACCTTCCATGCAGTCTGGTATTGTCCCTATTGTTTTCATCTGGTCTGACAAACCAGCAGCTGTCTCTTGTGGTCAAGCAAAGATGAGAGGCAGAAACTGGGAGAAAAGGGAGTTTAATTTCTGCAACTGGGTTATGGGTTGGTGTCATTACCAAAAACCTGCTCAAAGCAACACAGACTCATTCTAGTATTTATACCCAAAATTAATAGCCATTCACACACCCCCAAGTTAGAAGCCCATGTGCAGTGTCAGCATGACTCAGAATTTTCTGACCGTGAAAGTCTCCTGGTCATGCTGACATTTTTTAGATAATATTCTGAAATTTACAAAATGTCTTTTACAGTTTTTCAAAGGAAGGGACAGACAAAAGCAGCATTTGGAAGGAAGGGAAAGTTAGAGCACTAAAAATGATAGCCTGGGCCGAGCTTGGTGGCTCAGCCTGTAATCCCAGCACTTTGGGCGGCCGAAGCAAGTGGATTGCCTGAGCCCTCAGGTTCAAGACCAGCCTGGGCAACTTGGTGAGACCTCGTCTCTACAATAAAATAAAAAATA
>NW_007232373.1:260757-268868 GCF_000164805.1 Carlito syrichta
GGCGGGTCTCGAACCCGCAGGCTCAGGCAATCCACTCACCTCAGCCTCCCAAAGCACTGGGATTACAGGCTGAGCCACGGAGCCCAGCTTAAATAGTTTTAAAACACAATTGTAACAATCTCCTGTTTCCAGAGCCCTGGCCTATAATAGTTCCATGTCCAATATCCTCATACTCACAGATGGAGGGGAAGTGGGCTTTGCCCACTCCAGGCTTTCAGGCGCATTCCTGCTGACCTTGTTCTCCATGTCTCCTAACCATCAGGGGGTCTGGCGTAACCGCTGTTTATTCTCAGCACCAACAATGGCTTACTAGATAAGACTGACCCTCCAGACCAGTCAGGCAAAGCTGGGTCAAGGGAGAATGGGGAGTGGCCACATTCTGAGGGCAGTGTAAGTGAAGGAAAAATGTGCGCTTTTAAATTAAAGCGGCTTCTATGGTTAGCCCAACTCAGTACAAAAGAAAGTTTCTTAATACAAGTTTCTAAGTCTTCTCTAAATGACTGTTCTAATATAACCAAAATGGCCTCTTTTCAGCTTGGTATTCTGTGTGTCATAGCAGAGATGCATTCCTAATTTGGATGTGGGTACGTGTGTGTGCGCACGCGCATGCTCATATGTATAATGCTCACTCTTATAATTGTTGTAACACAGTAGCCCCACATCTAAGAGGGCTTGCACACAATGTTTACCTATTCCAAAAAAGTCACCCGGAGGTCCAGCAAGCAAAGACACTGGTTTATTGAAACTTTAAGAGGAGTCACCAATGGTGGCAGGCCTGTGAAGAAAGAACCCACATCACTGGACAGTACGGTAAACAGTTTTATAACCAAGCAAGTTAATCATTCAGATTCCTGTAAAGTGTTTACATTCAGTGAGCAAGGGTGCCATCCACATTGTGCTCAACTTTGTTCAATTATCTGCAACCCATGATTCATTAACCCCTTGACTCATTCTGGGGGATCTGCATGTCCTGCGGAGACCCGCCTTGGCCAGGGGCTGCCCCCTGGGGGAGGGACAGAAAGAAGCCAGGGGAGAGAGGCAGTGTCCATCCAGACAATTACCTGAAAATTTTTATTATGTTTATTTTACAGATCAGCCTTGGCGGGTCTCTAACATGCTAGAGAACAGCTGGGAAGTGCAGAAGCTGGGCTTTGTAGATGACATCTAGGAAGGGCAGAGGGGCGTACAGAAACAAAACTACATCCAAGGTGGTGCACAAGAAATGCCACCCATGATTAAAACACACACACACACACAGAATTATCCGGACCTTTGCTGATTTCCAGATTCTGTTCCAGAGGCTCGGTTTCACAGGCTTACAGTGTAGCTGCATGGGGTCCCAGGTTCAGAAGAGCTCTGTGGTTGCTGTCATGAAACTCTTAATAGTTTTGTCTTTGAATCTGTTTTGCAAGTAAAGGGCAATGGACATTGGAGCATGTGGTTCTGCCTGCTGCCAGCTCCCACCTCCCTGAGATGGATCTCTGGCGGCCTGCTCTCTGTCACCTGGTGCCTGGGGCTCTGCCCAGCCTTCCCCTTCCCACATCTGTTCTCCTCACTGCATCCCTGCCCCCTTCACCTGGGGTGCTTCTGGGTTGTGTCTGCGATGAAGGGAAGGTGGGGTGGGATGGTCACCTTCTGCTCCCAGTGGGGACCTGGACTCAAACCTGGAGGTGGGGAGAAAGGGGGTTGGGAGTAGGGACTGGGCACAGAGCTTGGCACCATCACTGTTTGGGGACAGCTTGCGGCAGGCAGGCCTCTGGCCTGTCCCCAACCCAGGTACTGAGCTTGTCCTGGCGCAGACGTTGCAATCCCTTCAGGGCCAATGTCTACGGTGGCTTGGCCCAGCTCCAAGCATTCATCGGTCTGCGGCTGGAGGGAGGGGACCCTGGTGCCTGTGAGGACCTGTGCTTGTCCTAAGAGTGTCCCCTGCCCAAGGAAGAGTTACATCAAATAACAGATTTTAAAAATCCACCATGACAGGTCAAGAGACAGCAAAAGAGAGAAAAGGCTTTATATTGTAGTACTGTTAATGACACTTTTCCCCCTAGCTTTTTGAACAAGAGCCCTCATTTTTATTTTGTGCTGGGCTGGAAAATAATGTTCCAGCCAGGCCTGCTGTCCTGTGGCCAGACCATGTGTCATTGTAGCTTCAGGCGATCAGAGCAGGAACAGTTTCCTTCAGGAGGAAAGGTGACTTCTATTTACTTATTCCACCCTTCTTTACCTTTACCTGAAAACTTATTTACGCAGGAAGTCCTGCAGCCACTAGTCCCGTGGTTGAAAGAGAGAGAGCACTGATGACTGTTTTTTTTGCAGAGGAAGCTGTCAACCATGGATAAAATCCCTTAATTGTGCGTGGAACAGGGGGGTGGGAACAACTGGGGCAAGAAACAAGAAATTCGGAATTTGGGATGAGGAAACTCTGTGACCAACCATCATCACCTCCCATAACTGCCGTCCTGTAACTTTCTGTTTAGACACTGTGTGCTCCTCCTTCTGGCAAACTCATCTTCAGGGAAGTCACACAAAAAGCTGGCTCAGAGGAGGAGGGCTGTTTATTACATGGGTGGCAAGGTACACGGAGAGCTACCCCAGGGTGCAGCTTGACTGAAAGCCCCTTTCTGCAGCTATCTGTCTGGTGATAAGACAGTCCTCCTTTTGAAGCTATCAGGTTGAGTGCCAGATAGGTCTTCACATAAAGCACTGAGGCATTGCTTATTCCTGCAGATAATGGCCTCCATGCACTTGGAAAAAGCAACTTGGGACCAAGGCTGTGAGGACAGCTATCAACAGAGTTATGGCCACACAGGAAGGACAGGACAGACAACACTCACCATCCCCTCAGGGGCTGGGCCTGCAGAAACCATTCTGGGTCAAGTGAAACTTTCTCACAGCAACCAAGTAGTAGGTAGCAACGGCTAAGGGTTTAATCTCAACTCTTGTTTTTTATTGACCATAAATGCTGCATTCAAATCAACTATAAATGATATAGTTGTAAGCCACCCAATTAGCAAGTTTCCAAAACATAAATCAGTCTGGTAATAAAGAAACCGATTACATTCATTTTCGATGAACTTTAGCTGTTTAGAGATTTCCCAGGAAGTGGGCTAGTATAGGCGTGGGGAGCGTGGGAGGAAAGGACTAAAAAGTGGAAGAGGGCCTTGGACTGAGAGGGGAGAATCCAAGGGGACTGCAAGTTTCAGGGGGTGGTAAGTAGGTATCTCCTGGCATCACATTACTACAGTGGCAAAACTGGCAAAGAACCCCCCGGGGGTGCTATGCTCAAGGGTGAGCTTCTTTAAGGGCTACTCATACCATCCTTTTTATTCTTAGTTACTAATGAACATCGTGTCCCCCAAGGGAAACTATCAAATATGCCAGAGAAAGTCTTAAAATTTCTCCTTTACCTGCCTCACATCTGGGCTTAGTTGTGTGTATTAGCCAGACAGAAGGTGATAAACACTCAGCCCATCTAAATAGAACTCAGATTCCAAGGCGCTTTTTGTTTTCTCATTTTGAAACCAGTTTTTAAATCAAAATGTGTCCTTGACAATGGGGTTGGAGAGCAAAGTGAAGAAAATAGAATGACGTCCTTTGCTGTTATCTGCCTCCTTCCTTGCCTGGACAGAAAGGAAAGTAGTGAGTGTTGGGATTCTTTTTCCTATGCTCCCTACCACTCGAAGGTCTTGTGAGCCCTGTTCTGAGTCCACTGGTACTGTCTTGTCTTGTGTTTGATGCAGAGAACTCTATAGATAAAAAAAGAAAATTGCAGCAAAAGATGAGAAAAAACCCCAGGACCGCAGGGTCTAACTCTCATCTCCTAGTTTATAGTGCTTCTTGGCCCATCCTACCCTGGCCATCCAGTCTGGAAGGGGTGGAAAGCTATTTGTGAGGGCTGGCCTGAGAGGGGCTGGCCACAGTTCAGTCACTTGCCCAACCTTAATGTAAGAAAGCTGGCAAGGTGTGGTCTGGCTAGATCCTGGAATTTTTAGCTGTGTAAGGTCTCCAAAGTTTCTCTCCATGCTCACTTTCATACTAAGCCAAGTAACATGGGTTGTGCTCCATGCAAACAAGGAAGTGAAAGAAAGTGTAACCATGGTATCAAGAAAACAGGGACTCCAATGGCAGAGAGAGGACGTCCTGGGATGACAGCTGTGGAGTTGTGGAGTGGGACTGGAGAGTAACCAGGCTGGCCTGGAGCGGGAGGACCAAGGACAGAAGGCTTATTTCCAGTGGAATCTGGAACTGATAGATTAGCAGTTGTAGTCCTTTTAGAATTCAGAGAGTTTGGGAATGAGTGAATGGACGGAGCCATAGAAAATAGAACAAACCAAAACTTGAGTCGAGTATTAACTTCAGGGGAAATGAACAATACAAGAAAGGAAATAGACATGAGGTGGTTCAGTCGTGAACAAGGTTTATATGGGCATATTAAGCATAAGATAGTCATCCTGGGAATGGAGGGAGGGAAATGGTGTGTGAATTGAGGGTATAAAAGATAATTCCTCATCTTCCATAGTAGATTTTTTGGTTTTGTTTTGTTTTTTGAGTTGGAGTCTCACTCTGTCACTCAGATGGAGTGCAGTGGCCGCTCCCGGCCACCGCAGCCTCGACCTGCTGGACTCCGGCGATCCTTCTGCCTCAGCCTTCCAAGTAGCTAGAACTACAGGTGCGCGCTACCACACCTGGCTCATTTTGATTTATTGTAGAGATGAGGTCTCGCCAAGTTGCCCAGGCGGGTCTCGAACCCGCGGGCTCAGGCAATCCACTCACCGCAGCCTCCCAAAGGCGTGGGATTACAGGCTGAGCCACCAAGACCGGCTCCATAGTAGATTTTAATGTATAAAATAGAGACGTCAAGGAACAACAGGAAATACAAGGGTAAACATGAAAAAAATGCCAAAAGAATGGAAGGCAGTTGCTTCTGATGAACAGGAATCAGAATTGGTAGGGAAAGGCAGGGGTGTTTGTTACAAGCAGGCTTTGTGTGGACGGTCCGTTTTTCTTTCCTAGTGCAGCCTAATTTTATACCCATTGCTTCTTTTACTCTCAAAATTGTACCAGTTTGTATGAAGCCTAGAAGTGTTACTTGACTTTTAAAACTACGTATGTGTAATACGTTGATAAAAATAAAATGAGAGGGATATTTGGGTCCTAAATAAAATAACCCTGTTTCATCAAGCTCAGCCCAAGACTTTTATTTTCTTTTTCCCCAAAATTTATTGTTTATCTAAAAGTAAATACAAAAATGGTATGTCTGTTTCAAAGCACTTTTTACATTCATTATCTCATTTAATCCTTACAATAGCTTCATGGGGTAAACATCCTATCCCATTTTATATATGATAAAAATGAGATTACGAGAGGTCTTATGATTAGCTACCAAGATGACATGAGCACACACTGGACCAGACCCTCTATTTATTGTTCCCATACCCTTGCCACAATATCAAATGATAAGGCACTTGAGCCATCCCACAAATAAACAGAATCTGAGATGTAAAATCAAGAACACAGATTAATAGCTGTTAGAAAAGCAAAGATTACGGAAAAACGATGAATAATTCAAATATCCTTTTGTTAGCCTGGACTTTGAAGAGAAATTCTAATTAGCCTGCCCAGCTGGGCTTAGTGTAAACGCAGCACCTTCATGGGAGGACAACCCCCATCCCCAACCCCTGTCCCCTTTGGAGTCCCAGAGGATGAATCACTGCTGCTAAACTTCCAGGCCAGGTAAGCAGTCTTAGTGGCTGTTTTATTTTTTTTAAACGCTTTTTAAGATCACAAAAATAACGCATGATTATTCCAGAAAAAATAATAAAGCACCTAAGAAAAAAATTTAAATATTCTAAATCCCATCACTTAGAGTTGAATACAGTTAACATTTTAGAATATACATCTCTATTTGTTACACAAAAATAAGATCATATCAAGAAAACATCTCAGTAACCTGCTTTTTCCCCCCCCAAACATTCTATTGTGGACATGGTTCCATGTCCGTAACCACATGTCTACATTTTTCTTTCTAGTGGCTACATAAACCCCTGTATTTGATCAATCCTTTGTTGCTAGATATTTGGGTTCTTCCTGTCTTTCCATGATCAACTCTGTAGAAACAAAAAAACTCTGCACACTCATCTTTGTGCCCATGTACAATTATTTCCTAAGGACAAATTATCTGAAGAGAGATTTCTTTGTCAAAGAGCACATATTTCAGGGGAGCTTCTAACCCACACTATACACTGTTCTCCTGAAGGGTTGTACATTCCCACCAACAGAGGATGTGAGTATCCATACTCCCATATTCAGACTACCCAATATGCTCCTTTATCAATGCTTTTATGTTTCCTAACGGTTAAACCATGAAGCGCACAAGGCAAGGGGGATGGGATGGGAAGTAGCTGAAACAAACAAGAAATGTCAAAAGAGTTATTTAATTCTTTCTTTCTGGTCCTTCCCATATGCTAATATCTTTTTCATTTTAGAACTCTGGCCTAACTGGTTCTACCCTCAATTCACATTCCAATTGCCCCTGTCCATCCCTCTTACACTATTTGAGCTTGGGTCAATCTCTCCTCATTAGTGAGTACATAGAATTCCTTTGAAATGAGGGACATCACCTTATACATCAAAGTTTGAACAACAATACTGTCCAGTAACAGGGTCACCAAGGCCTGCCCAAGGATTCTGAAGTTTCAGAACCCAGCTTGTAAGAGCAAACTGTTTAATACAGCCTCCCACATTGATCTGGCAGCCATGAAAACAAGCACACAAAGCTGGCTGAGACAGAGGAGCAGAGTCCAACCCTGGGCCCATCCCCTTTTAACTCCTCCTCCACTGACTGGACCCTGAAATGCCTTTGTTTATTTTACTTTAAACGGGTACTATTCTTTGCTTCCCTATCCTCATTTGCTCCAGGATTGAGGATCAGACTCCCCCCATTTTTTCCCCTTAATTTATTTTTATTAGAGATAGAGTCTCCCTATGCTGCCCAGGCTGGTCTTCAAAGTCCTGGGCTCAAGCTGTCCTCCCACCTCGGCCTCCCAAAGTGCTGGGATTAAAAGTGTGAGCCACCACGCCCAGTCTACACTCCCTTTCTTCCCAAAGGTTTCACCACTAGTGTCGGATAGTTGACAGTTTTGGAAAATGGCTAACATTTCCCTTGTAATTCTTGCCCCTCCCCCACCACAAAGAGCTGGTCAAGGCCAACCTTGCTTACTTTCTGAATCCAACTTCTTCCTCCCGCAAGACTGACATAAGGAGCACGCTCGGGTGGGGTCAAATACACGCAGGCCGGGCACTGCACGCTTGTCCATACCACTCGTTTTACCTAAGTTCCTCTTGCTGGCGGCACCACATTCGGGGTGGACCACAAAATAAGGACAAATATATGGGACTTTGCAGCAACTTGGTTGGATTTGGAGTCGATCATACTCAGGATGTATCGCAGAAACAAAGAACGGAGTTCCATATGTTCTCACTCATAAGGTGACCTTGAACAGTCATGATGCTATAAGAAAGCGATTGGCAGTGGTGGGAAACTGTCAGGGGCGGGGGGGTGGGAAGGGCAGTTGAGGGAAACTGCTAGGGGAAGGAGGGACACACCTCATCAACAAGGGTACCTGCATAATCAACGCTTGTATACCTAACCCTGAATTGTACCCCACATTTCTATAATAGATATTAAAAAAAAAAAGAAAAAGAAAACACAGAACTTCGAACTCAGGCCTCCCGCATCTGGCTTCCAACACCCCGAGGCTGCAGAGGCTGAAGTGGTCCGCGAAATCGGGGCCCAGGGCTCACTCCCCCGCTAGCGAAACCCCCTCCCACACACACGTGCGAAGCAGAACCCCCCGGGGCGGTGGAAAAACAGATGTCTTCTGGGCTGAACTTTCTACCACCGCCAGCCGACCGTGCCAAGGGGCCCCCAAGTCACTCCGCATTACACAGACACGTCTGTTTTGACCGATCTTAAGAGCATAATAATCCACTGCCCTATTTTTACCCAAAAGAAGAAAACCCCGGAAGTGACACAGTCCGAAAAGCAAACCTCGCCACCGGACACCCGCAGGGCGCACTGGACAGCGCGGAGCGAGACCCCGGGGGCCGAG
>NW_007232373.1:270387-273180 GCF_000164805.1 Carlito syrichta
AATTTTTTTTTTTTTTTTTTTGGCACCGCGGGGCAAAGTGCATCTGTGGTGGGATGCGCTTCCGGAAGGGGGACGTGATTTGGGAAGGGCACCCGGGGTCGCCGCGGGATGGCCGTCCCTTTGGTCGCTCCCGCGGCGTCTGCCGGCCGTGTCTCCCGCGAGACGGCGTGTGGCCTCTCGGTGCCCCGGGGACGCGCGGCGTGGCCGGCAGGGATGGCGGCTCCGCGGCCCTGGACGCTTGCACGGCTGCCGGCCGAGGGGCGTGAGACTCCGGGGGGAGCAGCAGAACCCGCCCCGCGAAGGCGGTGGGTCCGGCCTGGGAGAGAAAACCGTGTGTTTTGATCCTCTTCTGCTGGCGGGTCTAGGGCGGCTTTTGTTTTACCGCAGGGGGAAATGGAGTCCAGTGCAAGACGTCCAGGAACTCGAAGCGACTTAACTGCCGAAACCAAAGCGTCTTTGTGGCCCAATGATGTTATCGCACGTTGTTTTTTTTTTTCCCCTTTTGACTTTTACTTTATTATTGCCCGCCTTTGGGCCTGATGTATAAGGACTCCACGGATGATCTAGAGAGTGCACAGGCCCACAAAAATGTGACTCATCACGTTCTGTGGCAGAAAAATCTTGCTGTGGTCGTTTGACTTTAAAATTTAAGTATTTGTTCTGAATGGTTTTGTTCCCATCATGATGGTGCAGTGCCTGGTTTCTTTCTGCTTGATATTTAAGGCAAAAGTTAAAATAATTTGACGGTAGTGTTTTTCTCTCCTTTTTATTGACTGATACAGGCTATACATTTGTATATGGATATGGAGTTTGTTCCAGTTAATACATAAAGTTCTAGCCTCCAGTCATACAAACCCTGTTGCCATTTTAGGCAGGGCTGATGGCAAGTTCTGTGAACCCAGTCCTAAATCTTTTACGTCAGAAACATACAAACCATACTGTTTACAAAATTATATGGAGCCTGGACATGCCATACACAAAACTAAAAATATTGTGATGGCTTTTTGGATTGGTACAAATTTAAGTAATTTCCTAATAATTATGTGATGACCCCCTCTGAAATATGAACTTTGTTTTATAAGAGATGGATTTTTGTCTGTTTTGACCACTTTTGCCTGGCTCATAGTAAATTATTACATGTTTTTGAATGTATGATTCTCAAAAGTGGGTGTATTCTGGTTCTACTGTTCTTTTCTATAGAATGCAGTGAAATTTCAGTGACGTGATTCTTAACGGTGGAAAAAATGGATTTAATCATTATAATTGGCGCGTAGGATTTTTGAAATCTTACTAGTTTTTTTTTTTTCTTTCAGGTGACTTGATGGAAGGTGAGCTGTATTCTGCTCTCAAGGAAGAAGAAGCATCTGAATCTGTTTCTAGTACCAATTTCAGTGGTGAAATGCACTTCTATGAGCTTGTAGAAGACACCAAAGATGGCATCTGGCTAGTTCAGGTATCAAGCAGTGGCAGTTCTTGATAATTTGAGAACCTTAAAGAGAAATTATCTTCACTAAAATAATATGTACTAGCCAGTGACACATCTGTGTACTTGTGTCTTGTTTCTTTAGTATAACTCAGTTCTCATAGGGAGGCTCCAGTGTCCTTGTAAAGAGGTTTTGGAGACCGAGGAAAGTGAAAATGGAAGAGTGGAAAAAGGAAAAGTTGGAGAATGAGGGTTTTCTTTTTTGCTTAGCATCAGCAAAAACAAACCCATTTTAGTTATGGGATTGTCATTGAATTGAGAAACACATGCATATCCCTTTTATTTAGTGATTTTTCTCTGTTTTCTCCGTTTTCATTAATTCCAGTTTTAAATTCGGTGGCCCAAATAATTCTTGTATGTAAAGGAAGAACCCTAAAGTAAAAGTAAACAAATCCTTCTCTCAGGGAGACGGCCAACTTTGTGGTGATAGAGGAGGACCTGTTGGGGGGAGTGGCAGGGGATGTTTGTTCCTTACAACAATGAGATGATGATGTTTGATTCGAGTTTTATGATATCGAACCTGAGATTTAATTAGCATAGAGGAATTTTGGGGCCCTGAGTGACCTTAAAAATCATCTTTTTTTCCTCCCAAAGTGTATAGTAAGTAAGTGGGCAGATGTTACCATTCATGTGTTTATTTATTCGTGTATTTTAGTGCAAACGAGAAGATTATTATATTGAACATGTAATTTCATAAATATTGTTTAGGACGAGGCTAAAGTCATTTAAATTTTTAAAATGTGAGCTTATCAAGTATAACAACATGAATGCGGCTAAAATTAATGTGGTCTATGAATGGCGGAAGCTTAGAAGTTATATCATATCAAGACTAACCCTTTCTGAGCTGCTTGCCCAAGGTCATGGGACTAGTTAGTTGGTAATACTGAACCAGGATCAGATCCTGGGTCCCCTGATTTCTTGTCCAGTGCTCATGTTATTTCATATTGGGGTTGGCAAAGTTTGATTCAGGATATGAAAATTAAAATAGTTTCTTCTTCATATTTCTTTGGGAGAACAAAGACCACAAAATATGGTAGAAAAATCTTTGAGTCCAGAGACCTTAGTTGCAGGTGTGGTCCTGCAGTATGACTATGGATAGACAGATATTTTTATTGTGGATGACCTCAAATAATTACATACCCATCTACAGAGGATCGAATAATACTTTAGTCCACTGTACTATACGGCTGAGGTTTGGGAATTCTTCCAGAGATTGTGTTGGGTATCCATGGTCTTTTATTGTAGCATTCCTATTGTGTTTGACCTTTTGCCTTCCACATCATCTAAGTCAGTAATTTTTTTTTTTTTTT